>NW_006763132.1:1313954-1383782 GCF_000264905.1 Stereum hirsutum FP-91666 SS1
TAATTATAAGTGGGTTCTTTGACCAGTCTTTCTTGTAATAAACTTCTCTAGAAAAAAAAAGTAAGGCAACCCTTGCTGTGGCGAAAACGCCACAAATATTCAAAGCTCATAATGGGTTCACCTGCGTTCGAAGAAAGAATTGAGAAAGAACGAGCACGGCATGCCCGTCGCTCGAGATATTAGATTCCTCACACAAGCGGAGGAGCGTGGGCTGTAATTAGCTCACGTTTGTTTGTTCGGACTTGTCAGGCATAAGTATTTGAGCGCTGCACGACATTGGCAGTGGCACAACACAAGTAAGGGTCGCCGGAACGAGACGGAAGGACCGGGAAACACCGGGAACCGAGAGTGATGGAGGACGAGTGACCGTAACAAAAATCTCGAGCGACCGCTCCCAGTAAAAAGACGCCACCGCCACCGAAGAGGCGTGACGTGACTCTGTGACAAAGCTGGTCTCAAGACCTGTCCTAACGGAACAGGAATAAGTGCCGCCGAGTATTTGGCCCCCGCCACCTCACCATCCTTGAGAGTTACGGTCATCTTAGATGAATGAGTGGTTATTCTATAGTACTTTCTGCCTTTCTGCTTTCCAGTTGATGCATCGCTGAACTGTCGTAGCCACAGTATCTCGTGTCGTCCATCTTCACATGCGAGCCCTCCGACGTTAACGGAAGTTCACATGACTACGCCGAAGCCCTTGCCAGCGCTCCATTTCTTGACTTTCACCATCGTTGTTGCTAACAGTAAGGATCCTTCGAAGACGGTGCAATGGCCTCGTATCGCGGCTCGCTATGGATGAAGTCTGCCTTCTTCCTAGCTCTTCTCCCTGTTCTTATGGCTTGCTTGCTGTGGAATTTCACTTCTCTGGGCGAAGCCTCATTAGCATCTCGTGCTGAAAATGTTCTCAATAGACTTTATCCCACTAGCGGAACAATCATTCAGGTAGATTTCTCGTCCAGTGAAAGTCCCCAATGTCTGAATGACAACTTGATCTTAAATGACATCTACCTTATAGACAACATCATCACGCGGTCCGGTCCAATCTTTACAGCCCCAAGAACCCGAGTTGTCTCCTGAAGCATTCGAGCTCGTTCAGACTATATTCCAAGCAGCTCGAAATGGAGAAGAAGACATACTACGGCAAACTCTGGACGCAGGCCTACCTGTCAACCTCATGAACGAAAAAGGTGCATATTCCCCTATTCGTCATGTTTTCCATGACGACTCACAAAATTCGACTACCATAGGCAACACGCTCCTTATGATCGCCTCTTACTCCGGCCACCCGTCTACCGTCCGACTTCTCCTTTCACGAGGCGCAGATCCTAATCGTGTTAACGACCGCAATCAAACTCCACTCGGAGCTGCAGTGTTTAAGCTCGAAAAAGAGGTAGTGAAAGTGCTCTTGGATGGCGGTGCGGATGTGTGGGCGGGAAAACCGAGTGCGGCTGATTTGGCTGGGATGGTCGGAGATGATGAAATGTTTCTGTTGCTTGGGATAGAGAGGAAAGGCGATTGAATTTTCGACGGAGCGTTTAGTTGAGATAAAGGTGCGGGCTCTTGCAACCAGACTTCAGGTCATGAATGAACCTACGATGTCTCGTAGTAACTCTCCGAGGTCATCCGACTGCACAAATAGGCGACTCGTCGTACCTACATATAACCCTGCCATTCAAGAAGTCGGACACGTTCAAGCCACGAGTCAAAGGCAATGATAACACAAAAAAGCGAGTCGTCATACAAAAAGAGTATGGACAATACGTTATGATACACAGTTGACGGGGTCGGCAAACATTTGACTACATGTGAAGAGCTGAGGAGGTGGATCGGAGACGAAAAAGAGAGTGCATAAGACAAGAAACGGTGTACATATGAGTAGTAAACAGTGCGATCAAAGTTGTCAGTGGAGTGTCAAACATTGCGGACGGATGTGGATATAGTGCTGTTTCCGTAGTATTAATGCAGAAGATATTATGGCTCGATAAGTCCCCGTACCGCATCAATCAAAGTAGAGGAGGAAGTGTGAAACGAAAGTCAGGAACTGCAGTTTCGAACCTTTACTCTTCTTCTTCCTCTGCTAAGGGTTCCTCCTCATAGTCCCCGGCCTCCACATCCTCATCGTCGTTTGTCGCTTCCTGATACTGTGGCGCGGCAGTACGATATCAGCATAATGGCAGCTAGTCAGCGCGAATGTTGTGTGGCAAAGAACTCTGACGACACTGACCTGTTGATATTCCGCACTGTGCGAACGAAGATCATAATGAGAAATCTTAATCAGTGGATAGAAAGAAGGGGAATGCCCACATCAGATCCTGAGTATTGCTCTCTGCTTCGGAGAACTCCATGGTGTCCATGCCTTCGCCTGTGTACCAATGCAAGAAGGCACGTCGCTTATACATGACCGAGAACTGGAAACATGGAGAGATTAGCAAATGATAGACGTGGACGGCACAGTTGATCCACCTGTGACAGATTGCGTTTGAAAACCTCTTGGATGGCCGTCGAGTTCGCCAGACAAGTGCTACCAACACAACTGTCAGAGACAGTGGACAAGACAGGTGATATAATAACATACGCCGACTGCTTCTGACCGACGGGAGGCACGGAGCAGAGCGTGACGGAGACGTTGTCCGGAATCCACCTAGAAGTGAATGACGGATCAGTCGTATCTGCAGGGAGAAATACATAGCCAGATACATACTCAACAAAGAGGTTCGAATTTTTCCTCTGGAGGTCATGGACAGCATACTGGATAGGCAGCAAGCAGTCGGAAGGGGTAAAATATGTAATGAATAATGTTTAGCACAGGTCAAGATCTTAGGACATCGCACTTACTTCAGCCTGTCATTCGGTGGAGTGAGCAAGCAATGCTACCGTAGGATAAAGTGCAGGAGACAGACCTCACGAGAGGAAATTTTGCCGCGGAAGATGGTGGCTGCGGTCAGGTAGCGTCTGGCCAGACGCATACGGACATTAGGGACGTGATCATGGAGGTTACAGAGGAAGGATAAATATTACGAACCCGTAACGAGGATCGCAACCAACCAAAAGATTACGGCGGTCAAACACGCTGTGATAAAGTGATTGAGTTTTCTACAGGGGCCCTGAAGGAGTGGGAAAGGGACTGACGCGCTCGTGAGATCCGGAACAGAGACACGATAGAAGGATTGAGCTTTTGTGTCATGGAAGGGGGCGTAGCTCGGCATCAAGAAATGAAGCTGATGATGAGAGCACAAACGGATCAGTGAATACGGAGGAGACGACTAAGCCGAACAGAAAGTGCGCACACGAGGGAATGGAATAAGGTTTAATCCAAGCTTGCGCAAGTCGCTAAACCGATATCAGCATCATCGAGAACAGTCGGGACAAGAGATTATTAACATACCCATTGAGTTGTCCCGGGAAACGAAGCGACGTCGATACTCCACACATAACTTGAGAAATGATCTATTGGGTGCAGATTCGTACTCAATGAAAGTGGAAACGCGAAAGACATGGATCAAGCCTACAGTGTTCAGGTCATTGAAGGACGGAGTCTTGACCTTGAGGGTCCGGGTCGTTATATCGTACCTGATGCGGGTTGATTGTCAGCTAATTGTCTATCGAGGAGATACAAAAGCCGTTTGCGCTTACAAGGCCTCGTTGTCGATACAAACGGTAAGATCGCTGTTCTCAACCAACTATAGATTGAAGGCTGTCAGAGAACGAGAAGGTAAGCAAAAGGGGGCGTGCGCACCTGGTGGACTGAAAGCATGGCATTATAGGGCTAGAAAAAAGGGATTTAGGTGACAACCCATGGAGCAGAGGGGAAGGGTTGTGTACAGACCTCGACAACCGTCTCGGACAGCTGAATGTGATAGATCAGTTCAGACCGAGTTCTCTTCATAGAAACTTACTACGGACCTTCGGCGATGGAAGAATCGAAAACGTTGCCATCATCCTGTCAGGATATTCCTATCGGGTAAATCCTTGAGTCGGCTCGTATTCAGGCTATGATGCAAACACCAAACGTACCTCCCGAAGTTTAGACAGAAGGAGGGAACCGAGACCAGCGCCTGAACCGCCTCCCAAAGACTGGATGATTTGAAACCCCTGAAGCGAGTCGCATGCCTCTGTTTGTTTTCTCAGGCTTTCCTGTCCGCCGGTGAGCTCGAGGTATTCAAAAATAAAGGTTCCAAAAGCGACGCACCGTGATGCTATCTACCAGCTCAGCACCTTATCCAAGAAGGGAATCAGACTTCGAGAGAATAGACTTGTGACGCGTTCAGCGAATCGCATACCTTCAGTATAGTCTAGTACAAGTCGAATCAGTAATCGCCACTCGTTGAAAGACTAGGTGAAGCACTCACAGCCCTTTGCCCAGTTATTTCCGGCACCCGACTCTCCGTAGATGTAGGTATCCGGTCTAAACAAACCACCAATAGGTCCAGATTTGATCTGAAAAGATAATGATCCATCATCCCTGAGCCCTAGAACCTACGGATCCACAGGACGATGGCTATAGAGGACTCACGCGGTTGCAGACACCGGCTTCAAGGTCGACTTGGACACTCCTGGGGACGTATCGCAGGGCCTTATCGTTACCCTCAACTTCGGAGAAGTATGTCCCGACCTATGATTGCCATCATATTCTTTGAAACATGCAGGACAGGACGAACAACGAAGAGACTCACGCGCTCAATCTGTAAAGGATCTGTGCCACGGTATGCCTTGAAGAGTGCGACACGGAGATGAAGAAGACAGTCATTGGAATAGATTGAGAGGACGTACTCCAGACTTGTCAAGGCCATGCTCGGCGAGGAGCATCTGCCAGAACGTCTCGCCACATTGATTTCCGGCCTACGACAGGAGGTAAGAGCGAGTTTTCATCGAAGGGGTACCATAACATACCTGGCCGACCTGGAAATATGACAGA
The DNA here is from genome assembly GCF_000264905.1 of Stereum hirsutum FP-91666 SS1. Classification (NCBI taxonomy): domain Eukaryota; kingdom Fungi; phylum Basidiomycota; class Agaricomycetes; order Russulales; family Stereaceae; genus Stereum; species Stereum hirsutum. Next base: position 1,318,870 of record NW_006763132.1, read on the forward strand.
GATGTATAAGAACAAGTAGAAAGCAAGAACAGAACCGAGGCTTACTTGGATGTTGACGATTTCGCGAGAAGGCATGAGGGAAAGAACGAGGTGGTGAGGCGGAAATAATACGTCGACAGGGTTTGAATACCCTGAGCCTATGTAATCATTTCTATTTTCATTTTGGTTCCGGGTCTGACGTACGTCATGACTCGCTGATCAGCGCCCAATCCACGCAGCTTCCTCGCGTAAATCGCGCTCACCGTGGCGAAGGCAGCACGCTCGTGGCCACGCACTCGAGACGAGGAGACACGTCTCGATGCCGATACGAGAATGATGAAAACAAATAATACACATCGCTTAGTGAGATACACGCTGCGATTGAGAAACATAACAATGTGGTGATTGAGTACAACTAGTCCCGGAACATGGGGATCACATTCCCTCGAATGCTCGCAAACCCGAGAGACAAATGACAAGAAACTGGTTGAACAAAGCGGTTAAAGACTACAACGGCTGAACCGGACGATAATTCAAGGCTGGCAATGGAGATGGGCAAACACACAGGTAAAAAAGAGATCAGATGCTACAGTGACGGGATGCTGAGATGAGTGAAGAAAGGAGACGATAAGATAAAAGAAAAGAATCATGAAACAAGCAAGATGGGGAGCGAATTCAGCACAATAAATAGCGCTCAGCGTCCGAAAAGATAGGGAGGCAATGCAGGCATCGATCCCATGGAGGTAAAGAATATAATGCGGAGAATGCTTAAGAATGAGGGTCGTAAAAGAGATACGATGTCGGTAGTAATGTTCTGGCGATGGAACGACAAAACGTTAGCAGAGATCCGAATCATTTGACGCCCAATTGTTGGAACATCTCCGAAAGAGTCTTGAATGCCACTGGCTTGACGAGACTGACGACCCAGGGCTTTAGTATGTCGATGGTATGGTAACAGAAAAAGAAAAAGAGTGCACGTACTAGCCGTCTACACCAGCTTCAAAAGCGCGTCGCTTATCGTCTAGTGATGACATACCGGTGAGAGCTAGGATTCGTGCGGGACGATGATTTGGTCGTGAAGCTTCGATCGCTCGTATCTCAGAAGTGGCACCAATACCTGACGGGGTGGTCAATAGAAAGCATAGGGGTGGGAAAAAAGGACATACCATCAAGGACGGGCATCGAAAGGTCAAGGAGAACGACACTGAAAACGAACGATGCTGAGTATAGACCGACGGAGCTAAAACCTATAAGAAACGTACTCAAACTGTCCATCGGACTCGAAGACGCGGACACCCTCTCGTCCGTCTATAGCATCCCGGAATTCGTAGCCCTTCAAACGAAACGATATCAGACTCAAGCACAGCGATTCTGCTGGATGCTCGGACGTACTTTGCTGGACAGCCACCTTGCCCTACAGAGGATCAAACATGTCAGAAAATCCGCCGAAAGTGCTTCCCAGGAAAGGGCGAACTTACAGAAGGTTGCGCAAGATGCTATTATCCTCGACGATCAATACTCGAACGCCCGACACTGGTTCCAGGGACCCAACAGAGGACTTCAACAGAGATGCGCCAGTCCCAACAGCAATCGTTGGACTAGGCTCATCTTGGACAAGACTCAATGACCGAGGACGAGGACTGGTTGGCGGCGTTATGTGCTCCTCCTCGTGAGGCGTCATTTGGCTCCAGGTTGTCACAGGATGCACAGTGATCGAGCGGCGTCCCATAGACGGTCGGCTGCCCAATAAATGAGCCCGGCTTTCCTCCGAATTGCGACGAAAGACACCTCCAGGCGCAGATGTAGGCGCAGGCGACAGATGCGTGTCGGATACTGCAAGGGGTGGTGATGCGAGTCCCTGGACGGCTGCGTTCAACACCATTTCCTCTCTTTCGGCGGTTAATGCCTGCATAGTGATTTTGAGTGCGTGCAAGCAAAGATTGAGTGCGCTGCGCAGGCGGGACGGGCCTCCGGGCTTATAGAGCACACGACAGAATCCACCAATTCGCTCGTACTCGTTAACTGTGGCCATCAAGCGGGTATCCCCGCGCGCGGCTGTAAGGACGATGAATGGCCAGCGCGCGTCCTTCGCCTCAACCGCGGTAATTAAAGGCGTGATATCCTCGTTGACGATGTAGATGTGGCCGTGTGTGTCTGGGGGGACCACTGGGAGGCCCCACCAAGAGGTAAGATAATGAGTGACGACCCGGCGAAGGAGCTGAACGCCGCGATGAGGGCTGTCGAAGCCTAAGAGCGACACTGTGGCGGCGCCGTCAGTCTGTAACTGCTCTGTCACTGAAGTTGCACGTTCCTCGTCATCCGGGATCTCTGTCGTGATCGTCACCTTGATATCGGTCCCGACGTTCTCCGCGCTCCACACCTCGACCTTGCCGTCGACGCCCTTGGAGTTCACGATGCTGTTGACAATAGCGAGACCGAGGCCTGTACCGGTTTGCATAGGATTTTCTTGCGAGAACGGGTGGAATAATTGGTTCTAATAGATCGTTTAGTAGGAACACACGCTACACGCGAACATAACAACACTTGCTCACCTTGAGGAAGCCCTGGCTGATTCCCTGCAATCTAGAGTAAATGGAGTTACTTATGCAGAAGAGATGGCTGCCATACCTTCCCTGTATCGGCAACAGTTAGCTCAACCTTCAGCTTGTCAGGCGGTTGGCCTGGTAAAGGAGGAAGCTGCCTTAATATTACATGGACGTATCCATCCTGCAGGAAAGGGATAGGTGAGATGGGGGCCAGCGTGCATTGATGATATTAATGCAGACCGATGTGAACTTCAAACTGTTTCCAAAAACGTTCATAAGAACCCTCCTAATACCGCCCTTTTCGCATCGGACCAACCATCCCTACCAACCATCTAAGTCAGCCAGGCCGGGCACCGAGCCAGGAAGCGACGTACCTCGTCTCGCTCACCGATATCGACAACGATCTCCACATGTTTCGAGGGGGTTTTGGTACCAACGCGATCTTGCTTGGGTGGTGAATACAGGCTGCCAATCTCGGAATCGTTGAGAGCAGACATCCGAGCGCGGTGCCCGATCCAACAACCCTCCACGGCCTCTTCAATCAGCTGCATGAGATCAACCCTGTGGTGGATCAGGATCCTACGACAGTTTGAGGAGAGACACATTTAAGTCGCTTACTTGCTCGGACGAATGACATGCTCGACACCACCCGACTGTGAGTTGCCGCTCAATTTCGTGAAATCTAGGACGTGATTGACGGTCTCCACCAAAGACGTTCCGCACGCTTGGACCGTTTGAAGGAAGGACTGCTGGCCGTGGTTGAGTGAGGTATCGGCGAGAAGTTCAGCGGCTGCTAAAATTCCGTGCAGAGGAGTTCGAAGTTCGTGGGATATACTGCGACGGTATGTCAGTCTACAGATACAGCAAAATGGATTGAAAGTTGGACGTACTTGGAAATGAAGAGACTCTTTGCTTTATCGGCCAACGTCATTCGTCGCTTGAGCACGGCAGAAAGGATGATGACACCTGTTTAGCATCGAAACGGTCAGTACAAAATAGGTGAAACAAGCAATGTGGCATACCTATCGCTCGGAGGTAAGAGAGTTCGTGGCCTTCAAGCTGCAGCAAATATTAAGCTCGAAAGACTTAGATGAGTGCGAACGGAAATGGAGACGAACGAAACGTTTCCCGTGCTCCAGGGAATTATATGCACAAAGCATGGCGAAAGGACGCTTGTCCACATTGAAGATCGGCACGCCTATTGATTGGCGGTGTGTCAGGAGCGAGCTTGACACTGAGAAGAAGGAAGGACTCACTAAGCGCATATTGTATGCCAGTAGGAATAAACGGTCGCAAAGGTCCAGGGACAAGGCCCTCCGAGATCTTGCCATCGGGACACTTCATGAACATTTCATACATCCTCGCATACTCCTCGCCCGTTAAAAGGTGGCTCTTCTTTTCCTGCGAAACGTCAGCGCTGTGGACGATGATTGAGACCGTGCCCTCTGCGCTCATCGTCTCGAGGACATCTCCGTGAGACACGTCCATGACGATAGCACCCTCGACGTCAAGTGTCCTCTTCACAAGCTTTGCAGCACGCTGGTACACCTTATCCATCGAGTATGACGAGTCTGGTGGACGACGGTGGGCGTCACTAGTGGTTTCCGAGTCAATTTCCAAGCACTCGCGAGTGAATTGCTCCATCTATATACATAGCACATCAGTGGGTCGGAATTGAAGGGAAAGCAAGATATGGCGGACGTACAGAGGTTTGTATCCGATCGCGGATATGCAATTGAATCTTTTGGAATGTTAAGAAATCTGACGGAGAAAGAATGCGAAAATAAGGCCGCGCACCTTGTCTCGCCACAATTCCATCTCTCGCATCGCTATGGCCTGGAAAAAACGGTGAGGCGCTGATAAGACCAAAAGGCGAGCGATAGCACTCACAGCAAATTCTTTCAGGGTATGTCGTTGCCGAGGACTGAACTCTTGTCTTGGAATATCATCCATAATCGCGAGAGCACCGATATTGTACCCTTCTGCTGTCCGTAGCGGAGCACCAGCGTAGAACCGCGCATGTGGAGGACCGACGACTAGAGGCTGAGAAGCACACCCAACAGGATAGGTGAGTCGAAGGCGTGTTGGAAAAGAAAACATCAAATGACGCACATTCTTCGCGAAACGCCAGTCCTCGGCGGTGTCAAGCACGACCATTGGCTCATCCCCTCTGCGAGTAGGGTCAGATTCGAATTTATCCTCTCGCTCATAAAGCATAGGACGTGACAGACGCACCGTTGAAGAATCGCGTGCGCACATATCGACCCAGCTCGCGGGAACGTAGAGACTCCCAATCCCGCTGGAAAGGTTCACCGACAAAAGCCACATTGACACCCACCCAAGGCAAAAGAAAAGAGTCACTATTGACTTACATTCAGACTTGAACCATCTATACGGGACATCAACAATGACGCCATGAACGGGCCACAGGACGAGGAGCGGGAAAGGGATGCTCACTGCTCGTTGCTGTCGATGAGACTGATCAAGACGACCTTCGTGTTGAACACGAGCTTCGTCAGATGCTCGATGCGATCGAAGTTCATATCGGAGCCCGAGTTGCGTATGTTGAACTGGTTCAAAGCGCGCCGCCTTTCGAGCTCATCGGGTGGATAGGGAGCGGGTACGTATCCCAACTCGAGGAACATCGATTCCTCCCTGATCGCCCTACTGGCCCTCATCATCGCGGTAGCGTCAGAGCTCGTCCGATGAGCTTCGAGACGATGCTCGAATGTCTGGAGACTGGGAAGCGGGGCTGAGAACTGTCGCGTTAGGATGACGCGCCGGGAAAGGGCAGGGACGGACTGGACATCCGTGTGGGTGTCAAATGACGAGCCTGTGTCGCTCCGGTGAAGGACCGGATTGGGGAGCTCGGAAATATTGGAGAGCTTCTCGGAGCTGGAATGTGCAGAGGGAGCTTCTGCTGAACCGAAATAATCTCCATCGATGTCCGCCGAATATGAGGCTTGGGCTGGGGCCGTTGCAGGAGGTAGACTGGCTGGAGGCAGCGATAGAAAAGACGGGTGAGTGGGAGATGTGACGTTGGATGTGGCAGCCGTGGTGGAGATGTCCGATGGGGGGTTGGCGAAGGGTGGAGTGGTCGCCGGGCTGCCTTGGATGGGTGGCAAAGACGGGGTATCTGCTACAGGTTGAGAGAGCTCCCAGAAGCTGCTTCCCCGAGTTCGAGTTCCGCGCGACGGAGATGGAGGGATCTGAGAGACGAGTTCTGGGGCGAGAGAGTCCGGGATGACCGCTCGAGCATTACGCATCGGATCGGTGAGTTCATGCTCTGGAGAGGGGAGTGCGAGAGGAGCGAGGCTGACGCCGGCAGCTGCCCAGCGCATAGCAGCGGCGGTGGTGGTGACATCTGGATGAGATACGGGTGGTAGAGTTCCCAAAGATAATGTGGCGCCGGGAGTGGTAAACGAGGAGCGGATGTCGGCGAAAGAGTTTCGAAGACGATGTGGAGGAGCTGGGCCTGAGACACGGCGGGAAGGGGTTCTGGTGATTGAGGGAGCTATGGGCGGAGGGGGATATGGGTCTGGAGGGGCAGATTGGCGTGACCTGATAGAGTCGTCGACGGTGGGAGAGATAGACTTTGGAGACTGGTGCAAGTGTACGGGATCGGACGAAGAGGTGGGTATCGACAGATGCAGATCCCGAACATCGTCCCGGCCGATCGGTGAGGCCTCGGTCACGGTCAGTTGTGGGGGCGGCGGCTGCTCGAAGATAAATCTCGGTTGGGTCGGTGTCTTGTGAGCGTCCCAGAGCCCAAGAGCATACGCGTTGACGAACGTCGCCCAGTCATAGTCCGCACCAATACTCTCAGTGTTTTTTGGAGGAAGTGACCAATCTGAGGGGGCCTGCGCAGAGGCGACGATGGGGGCTGGCGAACGGGGGTCGGACTGGGCGTCGGTGGTCGCGGCAGCGATGGCTACCTCGTCTGGGTTGGAGGGCAGGATGTACGACTCTCTGGACGGCTCTGCGGTGCTCGGGCGGACGTTCCTTCGGACGGGGCGCCTTGCGGGCGGAATGGGCGCGACGACGGCGGCATGCTGCTGGACGTCGGTCGTGCTCACGGACGGGTCGAGTGCGTCGTCCGGGTCGGTGCGCATCGAGAGGCGGCTATTGCTTGGACGGCATGAGCAGCAGCAAACCAAGGCGTTGCTCGACTCTGCAAATCTTTCAGCTCTCTTGCTCCTCCTGACGTCACTTCCCCGCCACTCGTCCGGCGTTCGCATGCTTATGTAATATATCACATTCATTAAAGTTAATCATGTCCCTTTCTACACGTCCCCTAGCGCAAGTAGACTCCACATGTACACCGGAAGCGTCAAATTGTCGTTCTGTACCGACAACGCCTCCAGCACAGACGATAATCCCACCATCATTCCGTATCGCACAACCTACACACAACGTTCAGTCTCGTTCGATTACACACTCATTCCGTTCGTACGCACCGAGAAGTCCTCCGTCAATCCTAACACCCGCAGCATCCATGCGAACCCCACCACCGAAAGCGTAAACGCAGCGCTCCCCTCGACCGTCTTCGACGTCGTCGGCGACCACCGGTGTTTCCCGAGCTTTTTGCCCACGACAGAGGCCTGGACAAGTGGATACAGACGTCAACCTTATGCCTTCGCTACAGACTGACTGCCACATTCTCTCACTCACCACTGCGTCACCAACCCCAACGGCGAGTATCCCCGTGTAATAAAGAAGTCTCGTCGGTCTAGACACGCCAAGAACCGTTCCAATCGCTCGTCAGTCGACCCGCTCCACCGTCACGCGGACACGGACATACAAAGAGTACTCACCCCTCAAACCACACCGAGCCCGCACAGCCCGTGAGCAAGTAGAAATGACTCAGGATCGCCGTCCCGCTGTCCTTGTGGTCCAGGAACTCGTTCATGAACAGATGGACGGAGGCCCCGAACGGATACAGCGCGAAGTATCGCACGTATTCCGCGAACGTGAACAACGCGAACGCCGCGCTGAACGAGAGATGCGCAAAGGCAGGATCGGCGGCCACACCTGGAAGGAACATCACCACCGCCAACGCATGGAAGAACTTTCGGCGGGCATTCAGACCCAAAGTGGGCACACGTTTGTCTGCTGCGTCTAACGCTGCTCCCAGGTTCGCACCGTTGGGAAAATTAGGCAGGTGGGGCATCGTCACCGAGGCGAAGTTGAGGTTCATGGGCGATGTGCTCGACAGGGGCGTTGGTGTTGTGCTGGTCTCGCTCGTCGCGGTGCTTGCTCCGTCTGCGGGCTGAGTCGAGAGCAGCGCGTCGCTCGTCGTGGCGGGTTTCGGGCGATAGCGACGCGACCGCGCGAGCTGACGATTCCATCCTGCCACGCTCAAGCTCGCCAGGGTGGCCCAATACGCAAGCAACGCCGGTCGCGTCCATTTCGTCCTCCCTTCGAAGAGCCAGTATACCACCCATAACCATGGGTCCCTACTGCGTAGACACCAACGCGTCCACATCCCGATAAGGCCCCCTATGATAAGTACGGCGCCGGAATAGAACCCGGCGGCCAACAATCGTCGGTGAGCTTGTTTTTCTTTCGGGAACTTGAGTCTCCGTACGGGACGTTGGGCGATTTGGCGGGAGAGGACGAGGAGGGGTGAAAGCAGAAATCCGGTCAAGAGTGAACCGGGGATTAATGCGATCTGATATAGTAGTAGAGGCGTCGGAAGTCGGTATGTTCGGAGGTAGGGAGTGGTGACGGGCCATATCTTGGAACAAGTCTCTCAAGTAAGTCTACGTGCTTCAAAGAAAAACACATGTGACCATCTTACCCTTGCTACGGTCAGGCTGACAAGTTCCATAAACAGCGCAGTCGCACCGAAAGCGACTATGCCCAGCTCTCCGAGGGTGAAGCCTCTATGTGCGAGTCGAATGGCAATGTACAACGTCATCTGGTAAAACACAGAGCTCGAAGCAATGTCCCAGTAGGACATGTCTGCCAGGACCGAACAATCATCAACACAAAGCACCGCACGATATAAACAAGTATACACATACTTTGCCAGATGCCAATCTGAGCCTGCTGGAATACCGCTCGTTGAACGAGTAGACTGCAGCAAACAATCGACGTCATAAAGACGTAAAGCCGGAATTTGCGAGCCTCACTCCTCGGAACCGAAGCCCTCTCTCCTTCTGCGGTGGACTCTCGGCGTCGACACCGGCTCTCAAACCACTTGGACGCGCAAACGTGGGTGAGCAATATGACGGAGCACAACGTCGCGAGGTCGACAGCGCCCCGACGCGATAGAATCAAGGCTTCGAGAGGCGTGTACGGGTTACCAAAATTTGGCAAGGACAAAGGAGGTTCGATGTACCAGGACGCATTGAGGATGTCGGCATTCGGTGACTTGGAGTAAGTATTGAGGGCGATATACAGAAGCCCCGATGAGACGAGCGGGCCAAGGAGGAGCCCGGACAGTATGCCGTCATCCGACGAGTTCCTACGGGAAGCTGAGAATGGTGAACCACATCTTACGGCACTAGACCACGAACCTGTAATTTTTGGGCACGGTCATCCATACGAATCCAAAATTCTCCATGCTAGTCACGACGGGATGGGACGAGGGTCGCTTTGGGTCCTTATTTTCGAAGAAGCGTGGTGAAGAAGAGCGATGCGGCAGTTGCTTTGTCAGTGCAGGTTTCGTTCCGTGTGATGAGTTGGACGGGAAGGATAGGTGGGAAAGTAGTATATAGATAAATGATGCGATAATAATTAGGATGAGTTCTACACAAAACATACCGGTCAGAATGTTATCCGTGAAAGATGAACATGGATGCGCCACCTATCGACAACCATTCGTCAGGCGACCCGGGAGAGCCGAAGATGGATATTTTTGCGGCTGCGTATACGAGGGCACCGAGCAATAAGCACGATTCAGCTGCGTACTTGGTATCTATGGAGAATTTTGCCGTGACTGGAAAGGGTGTAAGGCGAAGGCTCAGGGAGAGCTGTCCTGGTAAAACATGATAGCGAGAAGGGGCCGTCGCCGGTTTCGTTCGGAAGAAAGACGAGGGGGAGGGCGTCCGAGGGGGAAGTCCGTAGTCATTTATCGTAACGGGGGCGGGAGAGCGGGAGCGAGTGAAAGAGCGTCGCCGAGAAGATAGCCTGCCATCCCTGGTAGATCCCTCCGAGCTGGATGGAACTTGGACGGGACTTGGTGGCCGACGAGCGACCGACGTCGTCTTGGTGAGCATATCCCGAGAACGCATTGTGGAGTCTGGCAAGGCATTTTGTTGGTCTGCATTCCCTTGGTTGTCACTATCGTCGTCGTCCGAACTTGGCGCTGAAGCTGAGCTGAAGTTGACCGAACACATCATGAAGAAGCTGTTTCGAAGGAAAGTGGCATGAGCAAAGGACATACCTGGATGACCCTGCCTGGTAGCTCGTACTCCACCCAGGGTTCGCAGACGTCTCTATTGGTGTTATGGGTATGTGCGAACTAAACCTACGACGATGGGACCGTCCATTGGCGAGCCCCCTTCGTGATGGGTCACCATGAGCAGAATCCTGCTTGGACGGTGGAGGGGAAGGCGAGGACTTTGAGCGCGGCAGGATGGCAAATTATAGGTATCGAGGGAGAGTAAGAGGACTGCCGTCGTTGCAGAACAAATTATCGACTGGTCCGGGTGAAAGCGACTGAAGAGTAAGTAGACAGAAATGGGTCCATCCCCAGCGTGAGTGCATGAGCTATTTTTAGTTGTTTGTGGCACCCAGCTGACTACTTGACTTGTGTGGCGACGTCTAGACGCTCATGATCACATTTCATACTTCGCTACTGCTAGCTTCGCCACGCCGCTTTCCACTCAAACTCTGTTCCCTCAGACCGGTCCCAGCGTGAGAACTAAATGGAAAGGATGCGTGGGCAACGACCCTAATTCAGGCAGAGAACTATTTAATAAGTAGTATACATAGGCATAACGCGTGTAAGATTCTGAGCATGAGGGCCCTTCTCGTGATGTTGTTCTCATAGACGAGCAAATTATAGTACTTACATAACCCCCAGAACAATTCGAGGGCGAACACCAACTGTCAAACTCACCGGAAATGTATGGTAACCGGGACTGGACAGCTCGTTAAATGAACGGGTGCCGCGCGCGCCGACCCGAAGCGGTGCTCAGACCCCGGAAAGTGCTCTTCTGAAAAAGTAGTCAGGCCAATCGTAGCCCTTTCTTCTCTTCCCGCCGCGCATCCTCTGGCGTAGCTGGTAGAGTCACGCGTGTCTCTCGTGCGATGGCCCACATGAGACTTATATTACAGGCGGAGAATATGTCTTTGCATATCTGAACTCATATGGTTACGGTCAACTGCCATCATGTGGCCACCGCCACTACTAAGTATTCTGCATATGGCCCCATGTATGAATTCCTATGAGATTTATTCGGTTGACCGTGGAATAAGGTCTGCGGCTCATCTTATGTGAATCAGCTGCTCATTCATGTGCTATAGAGTATGCTCACAATTTAATGGAAAAAGTGAAGCCGGGGTGAATATTCACTAGGTTTCTCAATGTTTTTCGAGGCCATAGCATCCAGAACGAGCCAGTGAAAATTCAAACTCCGTTCGGTAGATCGCGTCGAAACGCTCTCACCGCTCCAATCTCTGAAAATATCAAGTTCTCTAGGACAGGTCCTACTCGAAAACCATCCTGCGCGCACATCTTACAAAAGTACAAATCTTTTAGGTATGTATCTAACCTGTTCTTTCCGCTTGCCGTTGTCCCCTAATGCATCACGGCCCCCGCCACATTGTGGATGACGTCGAACGCCGGTAAACCTCTGGTAAGTACATCAGGAAACCACTCCCTTCCTAAGACCTCCTAATTTGAGGTAAACGAGGCTCGTTAGCCCTAAACGACTTTAGCCGTCAGAAGTTTTGTGCCCTCCTAATGGGCTGCTAATTAGCGGTGGTTAGTCCTAATTCCAGCTAAAATGCCCGTAAGTAGCTGGCTCCCTACCGTCCTCTAGCATGGATTAGGTTGTCATTCTGTTCACGCTGCACGGCTCGGATATGATAGGGGGTCCATAAACATATTATTTATCGGAGCCCAATGTACAGTACTATACATGTTAACTACTGTACACTATAGACTACAGATTCTCGCACAACGATCAGCCTACACCATGCAGAAGTACGCAAACCCGCCACCGGACAACCCCCACACAACCTTCTGTCAAAACCTGAACAACCCACGTAACCTCCCTTACCGCCACCAGCTTTTCACCGCATACAAACAGGCAGCTCGCGTCTCGAGAACAAAAAAGACATGATAGAGGAGAGAACGTGCGCACCAGGTCCCACGGCAAGCGGAAGACGTATGCCGGGAGGCTATCGAGTAAAATAAACTAGATTGTCAGGCAGCGGACAGTATATAATGTACAGTACTCAGACCATGGCATGAAGATCACTTGCATATGGAGACAAGTGATTAGAGCGGCTCGTAAAGAGAGGGACTTACAAGAGGGGGGAAACCTGTCCTGGACGGAGGCTTCTGCACGCTGACAAGTAATGTCATGATCAGAGAGGCCTGAATACGGCACACTCACCTGCAGGTTTACTTCGCAACATTGAACCCGCTCTAATAGCTCTGTCGTCCAATCTCTGAGGCATAGCAGGAATGTTGAAGAAAGGGTCAGCATAAATGTGCGAGTTTAGAGTAGATGAGAGAGCGCACTATTCAACTAGACCGTATAGCGGTGTAAGAAACCGGGCGGGTGGACAGCGGTTTGAGTATGGCCGGGCAACGCGAACGTATGGGTGGCGAAAGATGGTGGCGGCGGGTTCATTGAACTGTTAGGAATAAGGGTGACGTGAATGAAATATTGGCGGGTACATAGGTGGGCGGGTACGTAGGCGGGCGGGTACGTAGGCGGGCGGGCGGGCGGGCGGGCGAGTGGATTATGGAGGAGAACGCGAACATGGTGGAAGGGGACAAAAGTGCTCGCCGGAAAATGTCTCAAACGCGACGAACTATATAGTCGGACCAATGGTGACGCGGCCCGCCGCCTGTGGCATCTGATGACGTAGGGCGGCGCTCCCGGACCGACTGCCCGCGTCGCCAAATTGGGACGGACGACGACTTGGTGCAAACTCGTTGGTGACGGATGTTTGTGCTGTGAACGCATGAAGAGCTTCATATAGCGTACCTGTCATGTACACCTTTTATAGCATATGTCACGTACATATGTCCTGACACTGAAGTAATAGTGCCCGACAGAAAATGGTACCCAAAACCGATGTTCTAGTCATAACTGTATAGAAAGATCACGTCTTACCGTGGCAGTCTTGCACTCGACTTCCAGTTGTATGATAGGCTTCGAGAGATTTCCTCACATCATTGCATTTAAATACATCATATAGGTTCATAGCACTCTAAAGTCTCGTAGAATTCACATACATGAGGATAAAAGCTGTGAAAACGACTGAAAACGTCGTCACAGTGGACCGAATGACCCCGCGGTCAACGCTCAGCCACACGGGTTCGACGCGTCGTCCCGATTAGGCATTTTAGCGGAAATTAGCGGGGGGTGAGTTTCCTGATGTACACGCTCCATCCTTTCCTTGCTATGTAGTGTATATGAGATCCATTTACACCTTCGTGTCTGGATTGTATAAATCTATCTCACTTGCTGAAGATGCCCAATTTATGCAATGGAAACAGATCCACGAGGGGCTCATCGCTGCAGCTCGCAGCGATTTGAACTTATTGGTTCGTTTTGCGCTTCTTGGTGCCCTCGTTCCTCTGCTTCTATGATGCGTCATCATGGACAGCCCAGCGCGCGCGCTTTTGCCGTGGAGCTATCACTCAAATGTACGTAGGGGCCTAATCCTCGTGGGCTGGCTTGGTTGTTGACAACAGCGTAATGATGCACCACCTTACGGTGCGCAATGTTCGGAAGAGCTTTATTACACACAGTCCCAGACAAGCATGTTAGCTACATAGATACTGAAATGTCATAAAACAGCTCTCTATTCGCATTCTCGGAGGTCGTCGTAGACATGCCGCATGTTCTCTTGGTTCATAGGTGGGCACTATCCTCGCTTCTACTTCCGGAGAACGTTTCTTTGACTCATGCCGAGGGCCTATGCATTCACCGTAAGCCGATTGGCTACACAATACTAATGAGGTGCGTAGTATAAAATCAATCTCGCTCTTCCAGATGATGCGTTAAAACCACTCGTCACCCTCTAGGCGACATGCATCGCTCTCGGTCATCGCTTCGTCTTTTCTGATGTACGTTCACTCCATTTCACTCACTCCTATTGGCACTGTTCCGTTTCCGTCGAATTACTTGCTTATCGACAGTGGGCAAATAGTTGATGCTATGCCACCCAAGGCCAATCAGCACAAACCGCTCCGTGCGTACCTATACTCCCCTTTCCGAACTCAAAGGCGTCAAAACATCTCACGAGACTGGTTAAACAGCACCACAAGATCTGCTCGAACCACTCATCAAGAAGTACTACCACCTTGGTCTTTCCGACGTGAAGATCGCCGAGATGGTAATGGATGATTTTGACGGTAATGAGTATGGTATCAGGTACGTATATCATACTGTCCAACACTAATCTGTCAATCTACTGACCTCCTATTGACCGGTCTTTTCAGTCCCAAGTCTGTTCAGCGTATCCGTGGAAAGCTCGCACTGCCGAGCACACGCCAGCAGAATCATACCATTCAGTCAATCTCGCACGAGGTCGAAAAGATCAAGGAACGCTTTCCAAACAAATTAAAGAAATAATTTCTAACATGAACTCTAATGGAGTGAACACACCATCGCCAAGAAAGCACACTCAGCCAAAAGATCTGAGTCCTGACGGCGACATGGAAGAGCCTGAGGTAAGTATCCAACTATCTTCGTCAACACTTCAGTACACTTTGAACTTTCCTTATTAACAGGATAACATGCAAGACTCTGGTCTCATCGCAGTCGAAGACAAGGGAAAAGGTCGCGCGGTGGTACGTATGGTTTACTTACGTCGATGAGGTGGCCCGAATGTTGAAATGTACCTGCCTCCTGTACTAGCCTGTTCCAGGACCACAGGTCCAAAGTCCGAGTATGTCCCGCCGCGGTGACGCGAAACGGAAGCGTGAAAGTGTTGCACCAGATGTACGTATCCTGCTTCCTACCGTGCTGAATGTGTTCGTGTGGTTCTGACTGGCATATGGGCCTTCGGGTAGTCATCACACTCCATCAACGGCGAGTCAGCTTCGGGCGTTCCGAGTAATCATCCTCCACCCAAGCGTGCTGCTCGCCAACCGCTTTCTCACCACGACTCCTCACTTCCAAATATTGATCCCAAAGCTATCAAGCTCGCGTTGTTGGCTGGCGGTCGAGTACCAAAACCCCGAGCTGTCGAGAATCTGCGTAAGACCTTAGACAATCATCCCTCATGACATTCCAAATCTGTCTCTTTGGTTCTGACGTTTCATCTCGCTTTTCGGTTTGTTCTCTTAGGTGGCGTTCATTCTCTCGAGCTCACGGTATATCCCTGCCCGGCATCTTCCTGGTCTGCCCTGATACAAAGTGGCGATAATTCACCGGCTGGGTTCTCTAACTGGATGAGGCGCGTACAACCGCAGAGTATTCGGCTCTTTTATAATCCAAGTATGAAGCCTTTATGCGGATCGTTCAAGACGATGCATGTCGGAACAACTGAGCCTCCGTTATTCGCGCCCACTTCCAGGGTTGCTGTGAAGCAGGCCTACTCAAAGGACGAGCGCACGGGTAGTCGTACCATCCGAAGCGTCGCATCCCAGATCAGGCTGCTTAGCAGTGACATTTTCTGCCGACAGTGGGCCCATGCCCTTACCGACGACCTGGTATACAGGTTCATCGAGTCCCACGACAAGGAATATGGCTCCCCTCCTTCCGATAGCCTCTGGATACCCCAATTTAGATATGTCGATGCTGCTCTGGCGATCAGGCGGTCTCCTGATGGCGATGACGAGGACGCCTTCTTGCTCGAGGAGCTCGTTGACGGCGATGTGGACGGAAGATGGCGAAAATACATCAATAATAATTCTTCCGTTCCCATCCCCGCTGACGACCTTCACGACCAGCTTCGGAGCGAGTTCCTTGCCTTCTGTCAGCATGTACAGTACTGGAAGACTTCCGGCTTAGCGTTCGTTACCGACTTCCAAGGTGAGCTATCCGCGTTTATCGCTTTCGTTACCGTGTAGAGACACTGACATTGTATTGTTTTTAGGTGGAAATACCATGCTGTCTGACCCACAGATCATAACCCATCCGTCAGCCTTTATGATAGTCTTCTGTCTCGTGAACCCGATACTGATTATATGGTGTTATATTCTACAGTGGCTTGGGTGACCTTTTCAGCAACGGAAACCTCGTCAAGACACACTCCAACTTCGAAAATGAACATGCCTGTAACGCATACTGTGAATGGTATGGACTTCCGAAATCTCACTCCTTTGCTGCCGATAGTAAGGAGGCCCAAGCCTCTTTTTCGGCTGCCTCGAGTGCTCAAGGTAACGCTCAGGTACGTTGTGTGGCGCAAACACCGTTTCAGAACGTCCAGCTCACCTACTGATTTATAGCGCCGGAAGGGATTGCCTCAACAGTCACACGGAAGCAAAGTCATGGATCTTGGGTCGACAAAGGGCTAATTCACTTTTCTCTGGCGCCTTACTCGTACTCGAATATTGCGTCCCCGTCTACTCTATCGTTTGACGTTACATTTTATGTATTTTCCCCGGTTCGGACTCTTACCAACTCATTACATTCAGCTTTAGCTCTAATTCTCTTTTCTCTTCCAATTTCGCCTCGTTTATGCCTCCCAACTCTATTCGTGCGTTCTCCCTTATCGCAGATCCCCTTCCTATTTTTCTTGGGTGCAACATGCTCCCTAACTGAGACGTACAATTACAGCTTTTAATCCGACTTCTCTCCGAGCGTGTTGCAAGAGTTCATTTGCATACGCGACTGTACCACTCATGTCCGTTTGCGACGAGTAGGTGCTCCACTATCTATTTGGATCTCTGAGAGTTCAGTGTCGTCAAACAGAACAGGCCTCGCAACTTGAACTTCACGGTTTCGGCTTCTTTATAAAGGGTACAGTATTCTAAAGCACCTGCAAATGAATTGCAGCTCAATACCACACTGGCGCAAAATATATCTTCACCGAGTGAGCAACGGACCCTGCTTACAAAAGAAGTAGCGAGGGTAGATATACAACGGACGGAGGAAGGCAGGCTTCCGGGGTCCTGTGCGCGGCATCGTTCGGCGCGTGCGGCACACGTTCATTTAGTGAGCTGTCCAGTCCCGGTTACCATAGAAATGACTGACTTCTGCAGTCGGCCTGGACTCTACAAAGATCTGTGCTGGTCGAGACGCACACATGTTATAGGAGTGCTTGTGAAGACGTACCCAAGAGCACTCGCATATGCCAATGATATTGTGCTCATATTCGTCCGCTCACGTTTGAACACGACGGTCGATTCAGTCCGTGGGAAGGAAGACACGGTGAAGTACGTTACTTGACGCCGGCGACTTGCGGGTGGACGGGGCTTCTTGTTGACCGCGTTCATCTTGCCAACTCATATCAACCTAAAGCGCGTCTTTCTTGCACACACCCGCGCCGTTCTCTCTATGGAGCCCACTCAACGCGTCGTTTATCTAGAGGACCTACAAGGACCCCCGCCGGCGGCAAAAGCTGACGAAGACGCGTCGCAAGACGCGTCTGATGCAGGCGCAAAGGAAACCAAGGGCGGTGTCACGGTCGCGAAGACGACAACAACAGCTGCAGGTGGCGCAAAACGCCAGCGAACACTTATGGATATGTTCTCAGTTGCTCCCAAGGATGGTGCTGGACCAGCGAGCAAGAAGCTGAAAGCATCTCCCTCTTTGTCTTCTGTTTCCGGTTCGCTGGTTCCTGGACCCTCGAAGGGCACCTCCTCTTCTTCCACCAAAATAGGATTTGTCCCATTGAACTCCATACCCTTTTCGTTGAGTGCGTATCTCGAGTCGCTCACTGAGGACCAAAGAAGGTTATTGCAGCTGGAGTGTGAGACACTGGGCAAGAGCTGGTGAGTGGGCCCGCCTTTGTTGTCTAGTAATAGATAAATAAACCAGAGTACAAGGTTGAAGCTCCTGAAGGATGAGATCAAGAAGCCGTACTTCATTGCCTTAAAAGAGTGGTTGTGGGAGCAGGGCCTCAAAGGTCCGAACGATACTCCGATGCCGCTCAAAATATACCCCGCACGTAAGGCCCCTTTGTGTTTTCGGCGTCTAGATCTAACGGGATGTCGTTTGTCATTGCTCCCATAGCCAAAGATATCTATTCGTGGTCTAATTTCACCCCGTTGGGTAGAGTCAAGGTCGTTATCATCGGGCAGGACCCGTACCATGGAGCTAGGCAGGCGCATGGTAGAGCATCCTCGTCATGCATCGCGTTGTCGTCGACGTTGCTCACGAAATCACGTTCCATTCTAGGGCTATCGTTCTCTGTACCTACTGGGGTCGCCGTGCCTCCGTCTCTGAGAAACGTACGTATCCTGCTTAGGCTCCCTTTTGTCAATGGCACAAAGCTGACCTCGGGCGATGGACTGCAACGCAGATATACGCCGAGATCAAGGCGGAGTTTCCGGAGTTTGTCGCTCCAAATCATGGGTGAGTCGTGGTGATGTTTAGTATCATTCCGGCCCTTGTAGTGACATTTATAAAATCACCGTCTCATAGGAATCTGACCGCCTGGGCCGAAAATGGTGTTCTGATGTTGAACACTTGTCTGACCGTGCGGGCCGGAGAAGCGGGTTCACATTCCAAGCGAGGCTGGGAGGAATTCACAGACAAGGTCGTGGACGTCGTGGATCGTTATGGAGGTGCCAACCTGCCCGTCGCCAACGGGGGTAATGCGGGCGTAGGACGTGGCCGTGGGTGTGTCTTCCTATGCTGGGGGGCGTGGGCCGCGAAGAGGGTTGCTAAATTGGATGGAGTAAGGTCTATTCCCCCATCCCCGTCTACGAACATCATAATCAGATAGACGATCTTGGCTAAACATTTGAACGCACTTGTTCCTTTTCCAGAACAAACACCTTATTCTCACTAGCGCAGTACGTTGATCCCTCCACTCTTCTTTCGGGTCCGCCGGAGATTCACTAAAGCCTTCCTTCACCGCTATTAGCACCCCTCGCCGTTCAGTGCGCACAAAGGCTTTCTAGGCAATGGTCATTTCGCGAAAGCGAACGAATGGCTCGAAAATCGTTACGGGAAAGAAAGTAAAGTTGATTGGTGTACCTTATAGGACCCGACGGTTTTTGTGTTCCATTCGAGGAGGTATATAGTACTTGGTGCCTTCAACGTCATGGACGCCTGTCGCTGGGTGGTTCTCCATTTGAACCATCTCTGACATCCCAGATGCGGTGTCGAGAACAAGAAAATGGAAATAGTGATATTAGCACTGTGCGCTCGTGGCAAAGGACAGAATCCTAGAGACATACATGCCTGGTTCGGAAGCTTCCAGATGGATTAAATAATGTGGACGCCGAAAACCGCTACCGTCCGAACCCCAATACAATGTGAAACACTCTCGGGTTGCAGCAAACCTCCACCAACATCGTGACACGATAAAACAAACAAAGTGGCAACGTAAAGGCGAGCCCAAAAGAATAATGATACAGAAACTTCTCGTACGAAGCAGAAAGAGAAAAGACGGTCGATGAGAATTATGATAGATAACACGTGGAGTGGACTGGGAGGTCGATTTGGGGTTGCTAACGGCCGTGCGACCGGCGAGGGCCAGGCGTGGATGAATGATTGATTGATTAGAACAGGCAATGAGGAAATAAATCAATCGATAGTACCGTACGGCGGACGTAGAGTGTGGGAGTTATCGGAAATGCGAGGCGGTGACAGGCGACGCATGGAGCCGGACATCGTCATTTGAGGATGGTTAGAGGAGTGAGGGGGAGGAAGTGGTTGATAGTGGTTGATGAGTGGACGGCCGTACTGAGGCTCTGGAATAGAACGTCGATGAGGATAGGGCATGGAAGATTGCGTAGAGGTCTCTCGGGCATCGTGCACTTGGGGGACGGAGACAGGAGGTGAGTGATGATGCGAGATGGGCTGTCCTGTATCGGACTGTTGAAAGGACGCCTGTGGATAGGAAAACTGTTGGTGCTCCTCGCGAACGCCGCGAAGAGGGGCGTAGCTTGAGGCTGCATAAGATTCGGGCATGGGCCGTTCGGCGGTATGGGAGTAGTTGTGCGGCGCCTGTGAGACGGGAGGGAGGTAAATGCCATTGGGCATAGAGGGACGTGATGTAGCGGGAATTGGACTGGAATAAGTGTATTGCGACTGAGGCGCGGGCTTATGTGTCGGCATAGGATAGCCAGTCGACGATGAGGACGCGGACGGCTCGGGTTGTTGTTGTTGTTGTTGCTGTTGTTCGGTGACAAGCATCTGCTGATCCCAAGCGGTTCCTTCGACATTGGATGCCGAATGGGGAGAGGCTCGCATGGTTCCCGCAGTGGCGGTCATGGTGGACGGAGACAGGGAATGAGTCCGAGTAGAATCTGGGGAGTCGGCTGAGTCTCCACGGCTCGTGGAGTCTGGAGGGCGTGACAGAGCATCCTGTGAACGCGAACCTGACGCAGATGAAGGGTGTTTCGGTTTGTCCTTCCCAGTAGGTCCCTTGCCAAGCGGAGGTCGGTTAGCTGGAGGGAGGTTCAGCGCAACACGGAGCGTATTGTTCTCTTCTTCAAGTTCTGCGACCCGCTGCTCGAGAGCCTGGAAATACAAATGAGATGAAATGAATAAAGAAGTCACTATGTTGGAAATGGAGCCGAACGCGGTGCATACTTCGAGGTGAGCGGCGCGTCGAGCGCGAAAAGCACGCTGACGGGACAAAGCATGGAGGAGAGAAAACGGGCGATGAGCAGGAGCGATGGAGAGAGAAAAAAGAAAAACAAACCTGGACATCCCTCGCGCGGTTGGGAGGGAGATTGTCATTGCGTTTTCTACCTCGCTTTATTACTGGTGAGCGGGGAAGACAAGGAGAGCAAGATGGGCTGCGACATACCTTGCCCGACGACATGGGGAGATGGTGGGCGTCGAGGAGAGCGATGGCGGGGAGTTGAAAGAGGGAAAGCCGGGTGGCACTATGGGGGACGACGGCGCGTGCACCGGTCGGTAACGGTCGGACTTTATGTTCCAACTCAGTAGATGGCCGTGTTAGGATGTCGATCAGTGTCCGGCGCCAGGAAAGCTGGACCAGGCCGGCGGAGCACACCCAGGCTGTTGCCAGGGCGCGCCTGTCACCCCGTCCGCCGTCCGGATGAGCAGAGAGGGCTGGCTGGTTGAACGACCTCCTCCTTCGCCACAACTCTCACATTTCCTCCAGGATCGTCTCACCGTTCGGAACAGTGCGAGCGCGTTCTCAACTCAATCTCGCGGACTCATCTCGTCTTCTTGGGCACGAAGGATTGCCATATATGTACATGCTACATACAGAATCTGCCCATCAATGCCGGCTCCGGGGCTCCGTCCGCATTCGTGCCTAACGCGCGCGATAAGTACAACTTTACCAGGCACAACTCGCAATCATTCCTCGACATCATCCTCGTCCCGCCGCCCTTGCCTCTTTTTTCGCCGCCGCCATATCTCGGTCTCGTTTCACGAACAACTTGTTCCGTGGCGCGGCCTCCCTCGCCAGCCGCTTGTTCGCCGACTTGTTCTGTTCGATGTAGGACATGTGCGCAGCTCCGCTCAGAGCCGTTAATGACCCTGTCGTCCGTTGCGCAGCCGGTACCCTTCCCGGCGGAGCCCCAAAATCCTTCGACGTGATAGTCCCTGCAAGGTCCCCCTCTCCCGCTCGAATGTCGGTCCCAAGCTCGGCGGCGCTCTCGTTCGCGAGCAGCACTGACTGCATCAGCTCGATCTGCTCACTCTGCGACTTGTACACCAGGTCCGGCAGATTCTCGAGCCCGTCCAGATGCGTGATCACCTTGAAAGCGTACCCTTGGTCGATCAGAAACTGCTGTCGCTTCGTGCTGTAGAACATCTCCTGCGTGTCCTTAGAGACTAGAGAGTAGAAGAACGCGTTAAAGCCCTCGTCGTTCCGCCTCTTGGCACGCAAGATACGACCTGGGTTCGACAGACAGGAGTATACGTGCTTTAGTATCGTGATATCGCAAGACCGAGTGTAAAACTTTTACCCAATCGCTGTGCCTCTTGCCGGCGCGAACCAAAATGCGACGATATTTGGATCAAACAAGTAGCCTCCGGTAAATCGATGGAAGTGTCGCCAACCTGCGCAAGGGGCTCATCACATCAAAATTGGGACGCTAAGTTTCCTCCGACGAACGCACCTTGGACAGGAAGATTGTGTTCACTTGCGGATTGTGCTGGAAGAATTGTAAGATCCGCATCCGCTCCACCTGACCCGTTCCGCCGTGGATGTACGGTTTCTTTAGCTTTTTGGCGTATGCCTGGAAGCAAACATCAAAAACGTCAGTCGGGCGGAGTTTGCAAATTTCCCCGAGGGCTCGCGATCATTGCAAACCTCTAGTGCGAACACGTTATCGGAGAACACGATGATCTTGTCTCCTCGATCTTCGTGGTACTTGATTAAGAATTGGCAAGCCTGGAACTTCCTCGGGTTCATGCAGTAGAGAAGCATGCGTTTCCTCGTCTGCTCCCGTAAGTACTCGCGATAGAACTCTGGCGTCATCGGACACCAAACCTCCGCGCACTGCAGGTTGTGGTGAGATCTTGTACGAATGGAAGGACAAATTCGAGTCCCCTACCTGTACATTTGCAATGTGACCTTTAGCAGCAAGATCCATCCAGTTCGCTTCATATAACTTGGGTCCGATCATGTAGTTCAGGTCCGCAATCTTGTCGTCTTCGCGTACCAAGGTGGCTGAAAGTAACCCTCCACTATTAAAAGATTCGCCTTGCATGCACCATGCAGCACGCACGCACCTGTCAAACCGAGCTTAGAGTGGGCCTTGATGGTCGTCACTACGCGTCGGAACATCGCCGCTGGCACGACGTGAACTTCGTCTAGAAGGATGAAACCCCATTCTCGAGAGGTCAAGAACTCCATCATCTTCCTAGACTCGTAAGAGCGGTTCCCTGTGTTCGCTACCATCGAATATGTAGACACAACGATACCACTATCTCCTGCAAACTTCGGGTCGTAATACGAGGCCCATGAGAACAGTGATGACTCAAGTCAGACGGGGACGGACCTTCTCCTTCTGGTCGGCGGTGAAGACAGCAATCTGACGGTCAGTCACGTTTGACCATTGCATAAATTGTGATCTCCATTGCATGACGGACACCCTTTGATAGAAACCAAAGGTGTTAGAGTACGGACGATAGAGGATCATAACTACATACGACGACGTGCATAACACCAGACATGATTTCTTGATAGTGCAGGCAGCGGTAATCCCAACAAGCGTTTTCCCGGCCCCACACGGTAACACGATGATACCTGATCTCGCACGACTGTGCGGTGACACTGCAGTCAGTGAAGTGGCCCGAGCGTATGGCAGAATGCCGACGTACCCGTTACCAAACATCTTACTCAGGCTTGTTTCCTGATACGGTCGGATGACGGTAGCTGGCTTGAGATCTATGTCGAGATTGGCATTCACGGTGTCGTTACGGAAGTCGTACTCCTCGAGCATTGGATATTCCAGTTCATTACACCGTTTTTTCACATCCTGAGAAGCGTCCCGCGTTTGAGTAAGATCGAGAAGGCAAATTACGAAGATGCACTTACGTCGATCTTGGCGTCATCAATTTGGAAAGCGTGAACGTTGTCGTCGTCCTCGTCGATCTCGTCTAGACACGAGGAACATTGACAATCTCAGAGACTCGCATTTGGAATGGGGACTCACCACCCTCGACACCGACCACGGAAGTAAAAAGGTCTGCATCCGCATTCCCCGCCGCTGGTACAGGACCTTTCGATGCATCGTCCTTCTTCTTTTCGGCCTCTTTGGTTCCTGGAATGACTAGATTTCCCTTGACAGGGGCCTTTGCAGTCGTGAACGTCGTCATCTTGCTGTCCGTTGCTTGTGTTGTGACTCGAGCATTGCGGATGATCGAGTCTTTCAGTAACAGTTGGAGTGTATCTGGATGACTCGATTCTACAAAGTACTTGTTGTGTTTCAAGACGAGCTTGACCTTGCCGTACGAGAGTGTACGCTCGCGAATGAATGTCGTGATTGCTTCCGGCACAGGAACCTAGTCTAGTGTTAGCGACGATGGTGAAGGAATAGGTGCTCATTGTATTCACCTTCGACAAGCGATTAAGAACCTAGGATGGAAAGACACGAATATGAGAAGACCATTGATATCAAAAAAAAAAGCTATTCGAGTCATGCCTCGATGATGTCCTCCGTTTGTAGGCCGACAGAGACAGCGGCGTACAGAGAGTATGACGTGAGCTTATACTCGTGGATGAAACTCGGCCTGTGGAGATTTAGAAAGCTGTCCAGACATGTAGACATTACAAACACACCTGCTGACGGGCTCGCTAATGGCGATAAGGAAGTCCTGCGCCTGTTCGGCGATGGGAGAGAACGCCTCGAGAATGATATGACCATCTTCCGGGCTGATCCAGAGAGGACGAGAGGCGTGATCAGATTTTAAATGAAGCCACGAAAAGTCCTGATCCATGAAAATATGCGAAACGAGGGTTTCCTGCTGCCTTCGGTGGGCACTGAGAGAAGAGTCGTTGTCGGCAGCGTGGGCAGCACGACGCTCCTGAGCAAGTTTGCGGGTGAGGGCGCCGAGGTTTATTGTGGCACCGCGGGGAACGAGTGAAGAGTCTATGGAGTTTGCAGCATTGGAGTCGTCGTCGACATCAAGGTAAGCATCTGCATCAGTAGGACGGGATTGCCTCGCGCGTTTGGAAGACGAGGAGGGGTATGCGCTATCTGCACGAAGGTCAAGGTTGGTTCAAGCTAAGAGGCCGTCCGATTCGCATACCATCAGCTGGGCGTTTGCCTGACATTCCAGAAGCGACGCTGATTCTGTGTTTCGCGATGAGCGGAGAGAGAAGATGCAAACCGGAGTGAAGGATGTGGCCGTCGACTCGAGCAGAACAGAGTATGACAGAGCTTCACGCGCATGCGTTAATGAGTCGCGCAACGCGCCAATTATGTAATCGTCGGAGTGGAAACGAAAGACACGGCAGAGAACGGCAGTGGCCGCAACGCTCGCGTCGACGACGACAAAAGCCCTGCTCGCTGTCGCTCACGACCTGCTCACCGTACACTTTCAGTCATGTGGAGACCCGCAACGCGTCAGATCACCGGGACGAACGAAGGTAAGCATGTTGTTCCCTGTCGTCGACTGTATTTTAACCTTCTTTCTGCAGTCCCCCTCGGGAATCGTCGTCGCTTTGGTCCACCCCCCGCAGAAGAAACAGCCCCGCCGCAACTTGCTCAGCCATCTCCTTCCGCCTATCCTCGTCCATCCCAGCACGAGGAGCGACGTCCCAAAGAAGAGTCCCCATCTCAGACCGGCTCTCCTGCCCCTCGTGAGTCGTAATATCTCCTCCTTTCGCTGCGTCAGCTTCCTACACGCACACGCGCAGTCTCACTTCTCGAGCATCAGCTTCATCCATCGCAGACAAATGAGGCTGACCACACTCACACTCTCTGACCTATCCTACTCTGACCTTCTTCTACTGACCCGGTCTACATACTAACCCAAAAAATTCTCACATTAGCTGATCCTAATGGTGCTCGAAAAAGACGTAGCCGCTGGGGCGAGGCCAAAACTGAGCTTCCAGGTTTGCCTACTGCCATCAATGCGGCCGGTGTCTCCCAAGCGCAGCTCGACAACTATGCTATCCATCTTCGCTTGGAGGAGATAAACCGAAAACTAAGACTTAATGACTACGTTCCTCCGGAGCGCGAGCGGTTTGTATTCGCCCTCTTTATATCTTGCCATACGTACGATCTGATCTCTTTCGCTAGATCTCCCTCTCCTCCTCCCACTTATGACGCCCATGGTCGTCGTACCAACACTCGCGAAGTCCGTTACCGCAAAAAATTGGAGGATGAGCGGATTCGTCTCGTAGATCGCGCTATGAAGAATGACCCAAGCTTCCGCCCTCCCGTCGAATACCACCAACAAAAGCGCTCCCAACGTCCTTCTGAAAAGGTTTACATACCCGTCAAGGAGTTCCCTGAAATCAACTTCTTCGGTCTTCTCGTCGGTCCTCGCGGTAACAGCTTGAAGAAAATGGAGAGGGAGAGCGGGGCTAAGATCAGTATTCGGGGCAAGGGTAGTGTCAAGGAAGGCAAGACTCGTCCTGATCAGTACGCGGAGGATGCTGAAGAAGATCTTCATTGCCTTGTCCTCGCCGATTCGGAGGAGAAGGTGGCATCTTGCGTTAGGTTGATCAATAAGGTCATAGAAACTGTAAGATATTCTCTGACCCGCCGTGACACTACTTCATATATACTCATCATGCTCTATGATAGGCCGCGTCCACCCCAGAAGGCCAGAACGATCACAAGCGTAATCAGCTCCGCGAACTTGCCGCCCTGAACGGCACCCTTCGTGACGACGAGAACCAGATATGCCAGAACTGTGGGGGCGTCGGCCATCGCAAATACGACTGCCCTGAACAACGGAACTTTACCGCTAACATCATATGTCGTGTCTGTGGTAGCGCTGGACATATGGCTCGCGACTGCACCGTCAACAAAGATCCGAATGCAGCTGCCTACGGAAGTCCTTCGCAGTCCATGGCCGTCGGGAAAGGTGGATTTGATTCAGAGTATGCAAGCTTGATGGCCGAGCTAGGTGAAACTGGCAAGAGTGGAGGAGGTGGTGGAGGTGGGGCTGGGGCAGTGGGCGGTGCTGATCTGGCGAAGGGCTCATGGGCAGCTGGCAGCGGAGGGCACGACATCACAGGTGGAGGTTCGAACATCCCTCCTTGGCGTCGGCCTGAAGTGTGGCAGACCAACGTCAACCAGAATCAGAACGCTACCCATGGCAGTGGACCTCCCAGTGGCGGTGGCTATCGTGCTCCTCAGCAAGGGTACGGCGGGTATGGAGGCTATGACGCCAGCCCCCAAGCAGCATGGGGTGGGTATCAACAGCAGCCTGCTTCTTACCAAGCGCCACAGGACTACAATTATGCTCAATACTACCAGAATCAGTACGCCCAACAGACCGGCACTCCAACTCATTGATCCCCTCTTTGCTCCTGACCAACGACAACTTCCCTGATCCTTCTTATTATTTCCTGATTTCCTTTCCTTTTCCACTCGTTGTCTTGGCCTCCCTATGCGTATGTGCTGTCCGATGTTCTATTCTGCCGTCATGAACTGATATTTTCTCCCATAAAGTCGCACGCGTCGCTTACTTTGTCTACCAGCGATTCACCTTCATTCGTCCCTTATACTCATGTCTCATCCGACAGTGGTCATGACAAAACTGCTCATGTCCGCATCTGTTCGCCTAGTATCCAGTTTCTACACGTGTAGCAATGACTGACGACTCTGTTCACCTTGACTCGATCAATATGTACATGCCTCGACACCGGAAGGAATTTATCAAGCCTGTATTTGGGGTTTGTGCGTGCATCAAGCATTGATATTCATCAATCCGAGATCATTTGGATGGGTCCAAGACGGAATACGAAGTGATGCTACGATCCTGCTGCTGGAGGTTGTCCCAAACTGCTTTTCCGAGTTTTCCTCTTCTTCTTCTTTTTAGTACCACTACTTTGCCCACTATCACCGGTCAGACCATTAGATTCCGTCCGTTTCCGTTTGACGAGCTCTATAGTCCTAGATGGAGGGGATGACTCGTGCTCAGGATGTAAGCTCCCTTGCGCTTGGTCCGGAATGCTCTTCACGAAGCATGACACGAAGAAGCCGTTCGTAGCGTCCTCTCCCGGGGAGCACCGTATCAGACTGTCTGCATCATCTGCTTGCGCATGGCTGAGTAAATGGCAGATCTGGCAAGAGATCAGGAGAGGCAGCGACGTACCAGGGTTGTCGCTCTTCATGTCTGATGGTAGGCCTCTTCTATGCCAAGAAGGCAAAACCTGCGAACGGGGAGCGAGGACAAAATGACCCAAGGCGGCTTCCTCACTATTGAGAGCCTGATGAACGACGTGTTCGTTCTCAGCGGCATGTACGCTGCATGTCGAGTACACAATTTTCTGCACAGAAGGGACTACATGTCAAGAATGAGTTCGAACAATCCGTTCCCACGAAAGGATAGAAAGCGGACGGACACTTCATGGCATGCTTAATCATCGTGAGCTGGAAGGCAGAGAGCTTGCTAAGGCGGTCTTGATGAACCGAGTCCGTCTCTTCTTCTGTGTGAGTTGTGTGAGTCACGAACATTTTTCTTTCCTGTGAACGACATACCGGTATCAAGAAGATAGTCGAGCCGATTGACGATGCCGGAACCGCTGCATGAAGGGTCCAGGAGGCTGGACGTATGGTTACTGACTGTACTTCTGATGAATATAAAGGGTGAAAAAAATACATATGGGTGACCTGTGAGTAATTAGAATTTGTTGGCTCGATGTTCGTGAAGTCGACATTGAGGGCCTCCGTATTCTTGCATCCAGCCTTGCTGAGCATACTTTGTAGTGTCGTAAACCGCTTTCGGTCGCGCTCAAATGCGAATAACTGGGAGGCAGAAGTATCAGCAACACAGACATTAAACACAAAAAGAGAGGTGGTGGAGGCATACCTTGCCCTTGTTTCGCATTAAAGCACTCAAGTGTGACGTCTTGTTCCCCGGTGCAGCGGTGGCATCTATTACTACAGCGGTGTCTGTTGCTGGAGGAGCTAGAACGGCGGCAGGAAAGCATGAGGCCTTGTCCTGTAGAATGATCTAGATACCATGTGGATGAATGAGCTTGGTTCGAGAAGGTACAGAACGAGAGATATTCAACCTTTCCTGAGAAATACAGCGGATCGTCATGGAACTGGATGTTTGGTGGTAACGATAGGAGCTCTGGGATATGTTCGTCTAGAGCGTAGTGCCTTCATTTTGTCAGCATTTCCGAAGGAAAAGAAACGGATAGACACACCTACTTTGCCTGCAGAGGATCTCCAACCTGATATCCTCGTGACTGTAGGACATTCACGACTTCTTCGTGCGTGGACTTCAAGGTGTTGACCCTAACGTAGCGCGGGATCCGTGCTGACAAGGTCGGTTTAGTAGCCGTGGATACCTTACGCAGGCCCCAAGACTCACCAGCACGAACATCGTCTGTCTGAGCGAGCTCTTCGTCGGATCGTACGCCTCGCTTGATCTTCGCTCTTTGGAACTCGCTGCGCAGTCTGGTCTTATGCTTCAAGATCGCCTGCTTGACGGGGCCATCCCCAGCCTGAATACCTCGGGAGAGCAAAAGATCGTGGACTAATACTAAAGCTAGGTTTTTAGAGGTGATTTTCCGCTCCTCGAGAATCTTTGCAGCTGATATGACATCAAGCAGAACAGCTTTGTCTGATAAGATGAAGTATCAGCTATGAGGAAGAACTGACGGCGGTAACATTTCGTATTCACATTTGAGTGTCTCAATAACGAGAGCAGCGCTACGCTTGCGGTCTTTCGCTGGCAAGGTGTTAATGATGCTCTTTATTGAGCCTTGCTTAGCATCGAGCCGGTCAAGAGCGTCGGCGGCTTCAAAATAGAAATTCATTATTCACGCGCTAACCAGATGGAACAATGTTAGTGTCCGCACTCCATGGACGAAGCAACACTGGGATATAACATGCATAAGATGAATCAGCCACTTCTGATAACCACAAGTAACAGCTGAGAGAACTGGCCGTCCTGTTAAAGAGGAGAGTACGTCAGTTCATGAAGGGAGGGTTAGGGAAATCAACGGATGAAGGCAGGTCAGAAACATAGAATGATTTCGTCTTCGAGTATAACTCGTTCAGACAATGTAGATAAGTTTATGTAGAAGCATCATGATCGCCAACATCAGAAAAGTGTCAAAAACTACTCACCGCCTTGGGTGAGACGAAGTCGAACAGAGAGGTTAAGTAACAGAAAATTGACCCTACACTTATAGCGCACGTATTTCGAACTCCGCCGAAATTTCCCGCGACGCGCGACTTGCACGCGTGCTGTCCCGAATTCAACGTTGACCTTCAAGTCTATCAGTAGGCAGTCTCTCCGTACTTCATAGACCCTCAGATTCTTAATGAGCTAAACCTTTTGACAGTGCCTGTCGAGAGCGACCTTTACGACTTGTTAGGCGTGTCTACTATAGCCAGTGAAGGTGAAGAACATTCTTTACAAGCAATGTTGTCATTCTCAGTTTGTTGTATGATCTCAGGTGAGATCAAGAAAGCCTATCGAACAAAGGTCGTTATTTGCACTTTTCATCCCCAGATTGGTTCTGACTTCAATCTTTACACAGGCGAAGGATCTCCACCCGGTATGCATCAGCGCTTTCCATCATACCTCATGCTGTATTCTGACGTCTGTAAGGTGTTGTAGGACAAGGTGAGTGCTTACCCGTCTCGAAAGTTTCCGGATCATCGACCGGGAGCCTTCATCTCAGAACCCAAACAACCCCGATGCCATTGCAAAATTCCAGGAGATGGCTGCTGCGTATGTCCATGGCTCGTCTCAATCTCACATCCTCCTCAAATTATTTCCTTTTTCAGCTACGAGATACTCAACGATCCCGACTCGAGAGAAGCATATGACCGCTACGGAATGGAAGGCATCGGTGGTGGCCATGGTGGTCCCGGTCCTGGCGGTATGGATCCGAACGACATCTTCGCCGAACTATTTGGAGGCGGAGCTGGAATGCGGTTCGATTTTGGCGGTATGGATGGAGGAATGCCGGGAGGGTATTCAAGAAGGTCTAAGGGCCAAGATTCGGTAATTCCGTATGAGGTCACATTAGAGGATCTTTACAGCGGAAAGAGCGTGAAGATGATGATGGAAAAGGAGATCGTCTGCGGGGTCTGCAAAGGGTACGTCACCTCCTCATCTCTCTAGTATCTTGGCTAAAACCAGGTTGGATGCTGTTCACAAGGTCGGGGGCTAAAGGAAATGCCAAACCTAAAAAATGCGTCAAGTGCGAAGGGAAAGGATGGACCCACGTTCAAACTCCAGTAAGTGGTGTGTTTGAGTTGTGGGAACTATTTTTAACAATGTCCGACAGATATCCTCGACACGATTAGGAACATCTCGAGCTGCTTGTCCAGATTGCGACGGGGAGGGCGAAAAACTACGAGAAAAGGACAGGTACGTATCTCGTATACCGAGTAGAGCTCGCATGTTGACGATCTCCAGGTGCAAAAAGTGCAAGGGCGACAAAGTCGTCAAGGACAAGAAACGGCAAGAAATTTTTGTAGAACGCGGGATGAGTGATGGTCAACGTATCGTCCTTGCGGGTGCAGGTGATCAGCAGGTAGGTGCTCATGCAAGCGCATGCCACACCGTGCCATGATAACTGACATGTCTCGAATTAGCCTGGTCTTCCTGCCGGAGACGTCATATTCGTTCTTAAATCTCTTCCTCACGAGTCCTTTGAACGTTCCGGCAGCGATCTGCTCACCACCGTGAAGATCACGCTCTCTGAGGCCCTCCTAGGTTTCAATCGCATATTACTCAACCATCTAGATGGTCGTGGGATTCAGGTGGCGAGCCCATCAGGGAAGGCGATCAAGCCAGGACAGGCCATTGTACTTCGTGGGGAGGGTATGCCTATCCACAAGAGACCAGATGAGCGAGGTAACCTCTACGTCATGTTGGACGTCGAAATGCCTGATGAGCAATGGCTCCAGGGCATTGACCGTAAAGTACGTGCTCTTTTGAACTCTTCACCGTGCTTGTCTGACCGTCCGTATGATCAGTTACTCGAGTCTTTGCTTCCACCGAAGAAGGTCGACGTCGACCCGAAGCCGGAAATCGTTGATGAGGCCGCATACGAGGAGACTGACGTGGTCGAAGTGCGTTCTCGGTCTTTCCCTGCCGGGTCGGACTTCTTTGACCAGGGTTTTGCATCGCAGTTCGGTGAGGACGAGGGTGCTTGGGAAGATGACGACGATGACGATGAAGGCGTTGAGCCTGAATGTCGACCGCAGTGATCCTCCGGTGGCACCTGTACTTTGCGCGTCCACAGGCGACCTAGCCGAGTCGATATCTGCCACGACTCGGTGGCTTTCGGAAGCGTCATGGTCAGGATAGTCTCACTATTGCATTCATGGGACCCTGTCTGCCGTATATCTGTTGTAAATTATGCGCACCGCTTCTTTGACTTACTGTCCACTCGCTTTGGTTGATATCTAGATCTAGCACCCACTATAATATGCGTCGACGCCTTTACGTCCTATTTAGGGCCACCTTGCTTATCGCCGGTCCAACCTACCTGCTTCATACATGAAATTCATTCAAGAAGTCGATCAACCGTCCTGGCCTCCGCGAAGTCGTGTTCTATGTATTTGTGCGAGATCAACTCTAGATCTCATGCACCCGCGGTGAGGTAGAATAATCGGTCGCCGCGCTCCGTACTCGAGGGTAGGCGTCTCACAACTTATTACACATTAACAACCACCTGTGTTATTCTGCTAAGAAACGCTACAGCAGGGTTTCAATAGTCCCGAAAGAGCATTATAGTCGAAAAGCTTATAATGCATAAATTGGAAAAATCGTAACATATTCCTCTCCCTCTACCATCTCCAGCTGACAAGTGGCGCTCAGGCAATCAGATGGCCTAGCAGACCCCCTGAGATGCATCTATGAGGGGTTGGGGGCTTTCTAATTATCTGACTATTTTCTTTGATTTATCCATTATGAGTATTTCGCCTACCGGTTTGCTCTCGAAGTATCTGCAAGCACTCAATGACAGGCTTGTCAGCACGTACGTTTGGATAAACTACATCATTTACACTGACTGGCCCAGCATTGTCACAAATGGCATGCGCGGCTGCTAGTGATCGCAACAATGATGGTCATGGAAGCTCGTGAGAGGCATCAGTCTCCCTGCAAACACTTTGCTTGCATTGCGCTTGATATGGTGGGGTATCAGCGGCCTGGAAAAGGGTCGAGTAAGGGTTTTTTTTGGTCTGTCTGCTAAATTTGCCTCGAGTAGCGGAGAGGACCTTCTTGGTGGCCATCTCATTTCTGTGGCTCACGACGCACGTCGATGCGATGAACATAGAGATACATAAAGCCGAGGACTACTGTGTCCCGTGGTTGTGACGACCGCATCATGATACGTGGGTACGGAATTGATGAGATTGATTCCGACTATATCATGCAGACTGTAGCACACTCTGCGAGGTGGTGTTCTGCGGGCCTCCTTTCCGCGTCCCGTCCCTTTACGCCCAACATCGACAGCGTTGACGATTTTGGCCAGGCGCGGGGCAGCCTTTCGTTCTTTCAGTTCATTCGTCATTCTTTGTGCATCTGTTTTCGTTCTCTTATTTCTTTCCCCTCTTCACCTGTCTGGCACAGACTTGTCCCTGCAGGACGACATCCAAAGCACGACCTACTAACGACGTACACTACTTTGTTTGTCGTCTATGTTGACCAGATTCTCAAGAGACCAAAAGTCAGGCGCCATAGTACGTGATATCCTATTTGGTCAGGAGAGCAATTATAGTGACCTTTCACGACAACTTCAACAGGCGGTTGTCCTCTTCGGCCTCTTGTCCGTTATGGCGAACTCTGTGGTTCTGGCTAGAACAATTTGGATCTTCGCGAGCCAAACTAGCAAGCTTTCACGAGAAGGATTCTTCTTCAGAACCCATCTTGGAGTATATACTTTTTGCTTGCTCTTGAGCAGTCTCTGTACTGGTCTCAGCGGTGTGCTCAGCGTCGGTTTTGTTATGATGGACGGGATTGCGGATGGTAACTAGTTAACAGTGTTTTTCGTTGCTCACCCGCTGACACCGTTCTGATCTGTAGGTTCATTATGCAATGCACAAGGTGAATTCAGTCGCGCTGTCACCAGTCTAGCGCCTTTCTGATCCCTCTATCAGCCGTCATACATCAGATTGGAAACTTCAGTACCTCATACTTCATTTTGACGATGGGCATACACACTTTCAATTCCCTCGTGCTCAAGTTCCACCAGCCTCTATGGATGATAGTGCTAGTTGTTCTCTGCGGATGGCTGTTTTCGATTCTTATAGGCTCGTCGTACATCTCATGATTGTAGACGGAAGTTGACTTACAAATGCTGTATCCTACTTTTCAGGCGTCATTCCCGCTTTCATATCCACACCAGCAGACGGGCCTATTTACGGCAACATAGGTTTTGAATGCGGCATTACTGTGCAATACCCGGTTGCGCACTTTCTTCTGCAATCTCTCCCTGTGAGTCAATCTTTGACCTCGCCAGATATCGAACTCTCATCTCTTCTTCCAGCCGTTCTTGTCTGCCTTCGTGTCCGCTGTTGCCTACTCTGCGGTGTTTCTTGTTTTGCGTGGTACTCTAGTCATGAACGGTGGGATGAGATTACAGTTGAACGCTGAACAGCGTTGGCTCGGGATGTCAGGCCCCTTGGAAGATTACAGGCATTTCGTTAACGCGCTGTCCCGTCGTCTACTGTGGTATGTACACTTCACTGAATTACACAAGATCACACACTTATACATGAGACTACAGGTTTCCTTTCGGTAAGCCCATCCGTCTTCATCCCGATCGGCTCAAACTGACCACCATTTAGTGTTCACTTTACTCTGGGTGCCCTCATCCATCATACAGCTCATCTTCATCTCAGGATTCCCCGTTTCTGTCAGCTCTATGTCGTTCGCCATGGTCGCAGAATTGTTATTCGGTAAGCAATATTTCATTTCCCTTGGAGTACCTCAACACCAACGTAGTCTTCATCAGGTCTTGGTAGTGTCCTTGCGCTTTACACCGTCCTCCAGGTCTTCGGCCCGGTTATCGGTACATTATCGTCGCCATCGAAAGGGTCGGATACGGAAAGCTTTGGAAACGTCGAAGTCAAGCTTTCTCCAGTCGAAGAGTTACAGTCGACAAGCGTTCCCCCACGAGAGTCGCGCTCTTTTCCACCTCCTAAACGCAGTTTCGACAATTTGGGCAGTCTTCCATCAAAGTATACTCGAAGTACTTCATCTCTCTCGGGTTCAAACACCGCTGTCGGGTCACAAGGTTCCTTGCATTCGAGAGAATCGTCGATCGCAGATTCCAACACTCATCTCATTGCGCCTGCCTCCAAACTTGGCCACATGTATACAGGAATCATGTCGAATCCTATGACAACTCCGCTGCTGCAACGTCCAATCACGCCAATACCCATTGCCGGAATTGATACAACCCGTCGCTCTACGTCTTCGTTGGTGCCAGATCATGTACCACAACGGGAACTCAATTCACAATTTCGATCAAGGCCTCTACATCCCAAAACAATGACTGGTTTACCTTCGACCCCACGTCGAATGGCATCACCCCTACCAAGGACTGCGGTCAAAGGCACCCCTGAAAGCTCGGGAGTGCCTGCCTCTATCTCACCAAGGCTCTCCTCGTCCTCGGAATCGGGTGGCTCGCTGCTGAATCTATATCTCTCGAGGACTCCGGTCGATGAATCTGCCCCTGTACTTCCCGGGAAGTCTCGTCGGGCCACGATGATCAAGCGGGTGAAATTTTCCTTGCCCTTAAGTCACAGAGATCCAGTCACTCCCGGCCAACCGACGTTCAAGACTTCGGCCTCTGTCGCGGCAACGAAGGGGCCTCCTTCGCAGCCTCTATCAGATCGACCCAAGGTTGAAGAGGTCAGACAACGCCGCGCTGAAAAGGAAGACGAAATTGTGGACGTCGCACCTTTGGACATTGATGCCCCTTATGATTCGTCGACAACACCATCTCCCCAGAGCCCACCGCACTCTCCATTGTCCCCTCACTACGGTCCCATCTCTCCTCATCCATCCTCAGCGGCGGAATCATCCTCGTCAACTCAGGTCGACATCATGTCTTCTTTGACCTTCGCGTCCTTGGTTGCAACAGCCGCGACGAGCACTCGCGGGCAGCCCGTGACGGCGCCTATGGACGTCGCAGGTTCATCTTCCAAGATTTCCCAAACATCCCGAAACGCGGATGGAGGTCGTGGCGACCCTATTCCAGCGGGGCTACAGCCGCGCCTGCCCACCGTTCGCATGCGGCGCGAGAAGTCATACACATTTCGGTCAGGCCAACGGAAAATGAGCGAAAATTCCGTAGACCCTGCAATGCCCCCTGTGATATCGTCGGGGATGAGCCCCAATATTGATGAAGGGAGCTCCAGTGGTATAATGAACCACGAGATTGTGGTGTCCGATGTGCACGCCACGGTCCGAAAGGTAGTTTCGACAACGCCCCATTTGGAGACTGCGACACGGACAGGCTTGGTGGCGATGACATTGGGCGCATCAGCAAGGTCTGAAGGGAAATCGACGCTGTACGGATATTTATAGGTTGCTGTGAGTTACTACTAAGTGCGTGAGTGTATGACGGTGCGATTTCTGGGACCGACTATTCACAATTGTTGTACTACACTTACACTACTTGTTCGTTCGGCAGCCTCAAGCACGAGCTTTCAGACGGCCTACTTACTTATATTACCTACGATCCTGAATATTTATTGATGTTCAATATCATTGATAGTGGACCTTACATGTGTGAACTGAGCGACTTTCCTTAATCGCTGTCAGTAGGACCGTGAGCTTGATGACGAAGGCACCGGCCGTTGCCGGGATGGGAAAGGTCTCATCGCCAACCAAGCCTTCGTCTTTGCCCGGCCCACGTTCTTCCTCCCTCCTTTCGCCCCTCTATCCCTTGCAACCTCCAGTCGCCCGTCTTCACTATGTCCAGGGTGCGTACTAGCTCATCTCGCAGTCCTCTCAACATGTGCTCACTTTGCCCGTTTATCAGGCCCAGTTCCTCCGAGAGTACAAGCTCGTAGTCGTTGGCGGCGGTGGTCTGTTCTGCCTTTTGTCGAGTGCCCACTTTGTGCAAGCTGATGGGTCAAACTTTCAGGTGTCGGAAAGTCAGCTCTGACTATTCAATTCATTCAGAGCCACTTCGTGGATGAGTACGACCCAACTATCGAGGGTGCGCCTTTCTCCTCCTGACGATGCCTCTCTCCTGTCGCCTCATTCCCTCTTCTGCAGACTCGTACAGGAAGCAATGTGTGATCGACGACGAAGTCGCTCTTTTGGACGTCTTGGACACCGCCGGTCAGGAGGAGTATGGGTGAGTGTTCATGTTCATCATGATCTCGTTTTGTTATTAGCCGCCGGGTTTCCGCTGTTATACTTCACACCCTTTGGAATCACGCTTCTCTTTCACGACTGCATGTCACACTGGGTGCCTTCGTCAGATAACTTACCCATCTGAATGACAGGGCTATGCGAGAACAATACATGCGCACTGGCGAAGGATTCTTACTCGTCTACTCCATCACTTCTCGCAACTCGTTCGAGGAGATCAGCACATTCCACCAGCAAATTCTTCGTGTCAAGGACAAGGACTCCTTCCCAGTCATTGTTGTAGCTAACAAATGTGATCTTGAATACGAGCGCCAAGTTGGCATGAATGGCGAGTCTTCATCTTCGATTCATCAAATTTCCTCGACTAAACCACTGTTCAGAGGGGCGCGATCTCGCCAAACATTTCAATTGCAGATTCATTGAAACCTCCGCTAAACAGCGCATCAATGTCGATGAGGCGTTCTCCAACCTCGTCCGTGAGATCCGGAGATATAACAAGGTAAGCGTAAGTTGCGAATTTGAGTTCAGTGTCACTCACATGGGTACAATTTCCCCCTTTGTTCAGGAGCAACAAACCGGTCGTCCTGTGCAGCCCAACGGACCTGGTGCCCCTGGCGTGTACAACCATCCCGATGGCATGGATCAGGGGACATCTGGCTGCTGTTCTGGCTGTATCGTGGCGTGAACCTTTCCTCGTGCGCTCAGCGCACCATACTTGCTCTACTACTCCTTCTCGGTCCCGCAGTTACCCATATCTTTTTGTTTTGACCGTAATTATCATTCTCGTTGTTATATATTTCTGGATATTTCTTCAGTGTTCACTCGCTTCACCGGCTTCATTCAACGATAAACTCGTTTTCGATACCTCCTTGTGTCTGCCCCTGTTACACGCGTCATCTTGCCTCCCCAATGGATTTTTAGCATTTCAGTCTCTTCATGATTAAACTGGCAGCTAATAAGATTCATCGCTGAGAGCATGAAAGGATGTAGTCGGCTTGCCGATTCCAGTCGAAGTACATGATGGCTCGTAGTTCAAACACCATCTCCACTGCGAGATGGGCATATTCTCTGTCGAAAGGAGACAACACCGTCTTCGTATATGCTGCTGCATCACAGAGGTCCGCGCTCCCACCGTGTCCCGTTACTAGAATCAGCATCTGAAGAGACGAAGTCACAAAATGTGGGAGGAGACATGAAAGGACTAAAACTGACTAGGTGCCACAGTCACATCTTCTTCGTTGACCGCCCAGATCTCATCAATACCCAGTTCGTATGAGCCTTCAATGCCAGAGTTGCCTCCGAGTAACGAGACCCCTACAGTGCGGATTCGGCCTCTGTTCATGACAAGTTGAGAGGGTGCTATCTCCCCTGCGTTTGTGAGCACGAAGGCATCAAATGGTATCTGGCCGGAAGATGTGTTTAAAGCAGCGAGGAAAGGTAGTCGA
The DNA here is from genome assembly GCF_000264905.1 of Stereum hirsutum FP-91666 SS1. NCBI lineage: Eukaryota > Fungi > Basidiomycota > Agaricomycetes > Russulales > Stereaceae > Stereum > Stereum hirsutum. Next base: position 1,357,075 of record NW_006763132.1, read on the forward strand.
CAAATATGAAACGCACAAAAACTTCCTCCCAACCTCCGTCTGTGCGGCTGAAATGCAGCCTGTGTTGCCAGATATCTGCGGCGGAAGGTATGGTATCTGTTTGGACGTTGACAAAATAGGAGTTGCGCGTCCGAGGGTGACCTCCAGCACGAAGGCGCAGGGCAAGGAATTGATGAAGGGAGACATCGTTGGTTATCTCTCCGAAGAGTGATGGCCGATGCTGCATCGAGAAGAGAAACGTCCACGCAGTGTAAAGAGATGTACTAGATTCGCTGTCATTGCTGAGAGTCAAGGGCGGCGTACCTTATTGCGGAAGCCTGCATAACCTCCACGGACTCTGCTCTCTAGCCCCGGGCGCACACCAAGCCGCATGTCTCCCCAGAATCTTGCGGTTGCTTTTTTGTTGATGAGTCCATTTCGAGAGGGATCTTCGTCGAGGTCCAAATGTGCGGTAGAAGTGCCACCAACGTCTGCATCGCAGCCAGTTGCATATTGCGATAGGTCTTCCAAAGAGTTCATAGTAAAGAGAGTAATTGGTTTACGGTCAGGAGGATCGGCACCCTTCATATGAACGACTGGTCAACATCTGTGAGCGACTCATGCGTTAGTGACAATAGACGCACAACGCACTTTTGGAAGCCTCCTCAAGGAGTACCCGAGTAGACCGATTAACGTACGTAGACAGGCGAGATCGGTACGACATTGCAGTGACCCAGTGAACAGCCTTTGTAGGGCGGAGCAAGAGGCGTGCGGGATGGGGCAGAGTTACAGGTTACAAGAGTAGTCGCGTCGACGTGATTGGCCATACACGGCGGCGGAGGCTACTTTCCGGACAGCCCAAACAGGAAACGGAACGGAATACTACAAATAATGGCATAGGGTTGGGTTTCGAGATGCATGTATATAATGTTGAGCGTGCCCTGAATGTCAACCGATTCTTTGTGTTCGGGTTTGTGACCGGTATTGAGTGAAGGGGCTCAGATTAATGAAATATAGAGTCGGGTGAAGCACAAAAACTGCCGTTGCGGAACGGGATGCTGTCCTCATTCCGGAACTTTGCGTTCCGATGCCGATATAGGACTCATGAAGGAATTTATCTGGCGGGGCCGGGACTGAAACCGGTACTTTGTGTTCAGCCGGAGCAATATATTTTATCGAGTCAGTGCTAAAGATAAGGCATGGCGGGCACAAAATATTATGCATTGTAATGAAAGAGGGAGAAAGGGAACCTTTTATTCGGGGGATACTGAATCCATTTCTGTTTGATCATTACCCGCATCTGGTTTTGGATACACAAAGCAAAAGTTACAGCCTCAACGGAATCCTTTGTGTAGCGGCTGCTGTATATAAAGATCAGTGTACACTAAACTGAATGCCCGCTCATCGCCAGAGCCAACAATGAGCGGGCGATTAGTTTAGTGGATCCTGATCTTTATGTACAGCGGATCCTGTTTTAATCTTTTTGTCTGCTCTATTCTTTTTGCTTCGCGTGCACTCAATCAAATGCGGTAATGAAACAATTGGTATTGAGTTCCGCATACACCAGACAAAAGGTCTACTTTCTTCTGAACATCTTGCTGAACAAAAAGTATTTCATTGGCTTGATTTCATCTTTGGCATCGACTCGACGAAAATTACCGCGCCTGCTGGTCATAAAGTGCCGTATTGAATTCCGGCCTTGCCAAACAAACCCTTCTGTGGATCCTATACCGGCTTCGGAACGCAAAGTTCCGGAATGACTATAGTATCCTGTTCGGCATAAGCTGCTTTTATTCTCTACCAGGCACTATGTTTTATTAATCTGAGCTCCTTCACCCAATACCGGTCACAAACCCGAACACAAAGAATCGGTTGACATTCAGGGCACGCTCAATATTATATACATGCATCTCGAAACCCAACCCTATGCCATTATTTTTAGTATTCCGTTCCGTTTCCTGTTTGGGGTGTCCGGAGAGTAGCCTCCGCCGCAGTGATACATTTGAAGGTCCCGCGCTGAGTAAGATAGAGTAAGTTCAGTTTCGGGGTCATCACGTGCCGCGTGGCCTTTGTGTGGCGAGAGGGCCTTTGTGGACACTTGTGATGAGTTTGAAGAACTTTCAGGGCACAATGTAGGGAATATGAAACCACAGAATTGTTTTGAATTCAATGAAGTATACATGAACAAAAATTGGGACATGTAGAACACGAACTGAAGGAGGAGATAATATAATAAAGTATTTTTGTGCAATTGTTTTCGGTGTGGCGTAGGCCCCTGAACAAGCGCTAAACTAGGGTCTAAATAAAATTGAAAGAAAACAAATGGAAAACTATCTCCTCCTTCAATTTCACACGTATAAAACAGATAGCAGGGGTATGATAATTGGCATTTCGAACAGATCTGTGGTTTCAAATTTTTATATTTTGGTCTTGTTCAATCACTGAGCTCGTCACAAGCGTCGACGAAGGCCACGTGGCACGTGATGACCCCAAAACTGAACTTACCCTATCTTAAGAGCTCAGGCAAAACCGTGGACATCACGTGAGTCATCACAGTCACGCTCGAGCTCATCTCGCGGACTTTTGCTGGGGAGAGCATGACACTGAACGAGAAAACAATTGCGCTGTAGAAAGACAACTTGAGAAAATGAAATAGCTCCTAGCAATTGTAGACTCAACTGTACTGGATTATTTCTAGGGACCAGAATCAGCGTTAACGGTCTCAGAGGCTGGCACAATGTTTTTAAAGGTGCAAGTGGATGTTGTGGCACAGTGAGCATCTAACTTGAATCACTGGGTTCATTAAAAAAAACTGCCAGCAACGGTGATCAATCCAGCTTTCCAGAAAGCACACAACATGACCATGGGCAAACAATGTGCCAAGCAAGCTCGCATAGAGAATCTTGGACACACTATCTACTGAGTAGCCAAAAAGCTGAAATTCTCCAATGGAGAGGCAAAAGAAAAGGAACAAGATGTAAGTATCATACTGTCATCCACAGCTGGTGCATGTCCCGTATCATCATCCTCATCTCCCTCAACAGGCTATTGTAGAGCAGAGTGAATCAGCCCCTACTCGTAGCATGCCCTGTGCCATACGTGTCATGATAGTTGATAATTGCTGATATACTTCATGCTACCAGCAAGCTAACCCAAAGCCCTTACTTAGTCCACATCAGGAAATTACGTTTTTGCTATATAGAAGCATGCCCTTCTATTTATAATTTGATCGCTCAGATAGCCGGTGCTGGTCTGTCATAGATCACCGGGTGCCTGACCCCAAATAGGAGTGAGTGCTATAGCTCTCATAGCAGTCATATAATGTCTCACTAGGTAACGTACTGTATCTCCTGTTCAACGAGATATTGCTACCTTCTAGGAGGTAATCAAGCCTATAGATGTTTTACATCTCTGTTGGCTTCTCTTTCATGCAGGTAGAATGATTTATACTATATGACAACAGGCTGTACAGAATGATCACTGCTCTATATGCTCTCTGTCTCTCTTATGTCCAGGCTGCTCCTGTCTCCGTGTACATTCTCTGTATTCCTGCTGTATGTAGTATAGAGAAGGAAAATAAAAATTGAACTGAACCTCCATATCTGAGTGTGAATATCTGAGAATACTTCTGGATAAAAGTCACCACAAATTTATAAGTAGAAATTTGAGGTCCTCCTATGAGAGCTATAGGCAAATATGAAAGCAATCAAATTTGGGATAGATACCCCACCTTGCTATCACAGCTAGGAGTGCTATTATCCATTTTTCAAATATCATAGCTATGACACCTTGTAGTCAGGCTAATAGCAAAGTATGTATTTCCTGATGCAGGCAAGTACTGAGAGCAGTATCACTATGTTAATCACATGCAGCTCAACACTCGGTGACCCTGAGATGCACTGGGACTCGTTGTGGTGGACAGGGAATGTCAGGATACGGATAGAAGTTGGATCATTTCATGAGTGAAAGGACTTTGGAGTTAATCAGTTCATAATGTGACAAAAAATAGAGACTTGCAGTGATTCAGCATGTGCGCTCAGAGTTTGCGGAGACTGCAATGGAAGACAGTCATTGACCGTTGAGGGAGCATAGACGGGGCGGTGCGGAGTCAATAGAACTATTGGGCCTCTATGGCTGTTTCATCTACTGGGGCTGATTCACTCTGCTCTACAATAGAACTATTGGGCCTCTATGGCTGTTTCATCTACTCCGAGACCTGTGAGTACCTGCCATGGATACTCGTCAGGCACACCATCAGGTACCTGTATCCGTGGATATAGATACTCACTCCCACGGGTGCGCACACGGATACAGGTCTGATGCCGGGGCTCACAGGTACTCATGGAAAGTACCTGCCATATTTGGTATTTCCAGGCCGGAGCTTGCCAGAGGCCAGATGTGTGTCCAGCAACTCTCTCTCCTCGCTCTCCTCCTCACTCTCTCCCACTTGCCCGAGCGTACACCACTGTGTGATGGAATTGACACGTTGTGTCTCCGTCAATGGTGGTGCCACTCATCCTGTGTACTTGGCTCTATAAGGATCTCAAGGGTCTCTGAGTGAATAAGTTTGGAGTCCCACCCCTTGCCACCACAAAATCACATGTTCTCACTCAATACTGCGTACATTTTGGATGTAGTACCATAAATCGATGCGTCTTGAGCTCCTGCATCGGGCCCTGTATTTTGTTTGACGAGAAACAGCCCGCTCGTCATTGAGAATGGCGGTGTTGACCCTGGTAAGTCACTATTACCCCTCTAACCGTAAGAATGCTCGTTCTCACTCAAATAGGCGTGCATTTTCAATGTAGCTGGATCAATTGACGTGTATCAACCTCTGTCATAGAACCCTGTATTTGGTTTGAGGAGATTTTACCTGCTCGTCATCGAGAACAACAATCTTGACTTTGGTGAATACTCTATACCCCCTCTAATCGTAAAATTGCTCGTTCTCACTCAGTGTGGTGTGCATTTCTGATGTATCTAGATAAATCAATGGATATACACCTCCTGTATTATCCCCTGCACTTTGTTTGATCAAATTTGCTGAGTGAGTAAATTACGGGGTAAGTCTTTGCTGTTGACATCACAATTGAGATAGTTGTGGAGGGTGAGGACCAAAGGGAGGAGGTCGCATACTTTGCGGCAGAGGCGAAAGCATGTCCTCGAGATCTCTTGGTAGAGCTCCAGGTGCAGAGTCTGCAGATTGGTGGTATGCAGAACTTTCTTTCCATCTGGAGTGACTTCGCGGATGACAGACGTCCAAAATTGTTTGTGTCAATGATGGAGGAGTTCGAGATGAAAAATAGGATGGTGAAGAGGGATGTAGATGAGCCAAGGGGCATGTCGGTCAAATGGCTGGGGAGTGAGGGTGTGTTGAACTCGGGCCTTGTGCTCAGACGTTCACATATGATGCATGGGTACTCTCACCCATGAGAATGTCAGTCTCACACAATGAGTGCATATGACTGCACCATATGACATGATATGACTTGACGCACAGCAAGCCTGTGCAACGAACTATTATAGTATAATGTTCTCATCTATATTGCTACATGTATATAAGGACCACGTATGTAACATAGAAAAATAACAAACTTTCCAGTTCACTCGCATTGCCTCAACAGCAGCTCACTAAAGCACAGGTAAGATGTGCATAGTGCAAATGTAGCCCCATGCATGCTTAACAGGGTGTATTTGTATGGCCCCCAATATCCATCTTCGTAGACGGGGACCGGAGTCTGCGGAGGTGGTGAAGGGAACCAAGTCATGTTGTACATGAGGATGGTGATACACTGTTACCAGTCACAATATCTCCAGTAACTGACTTCAGTAGTTGAGGGAATGTGACCAATGCACATCACAGAAGGTCGGGAAGGGTATCCAAGGTGGGCTGGAACTGGAGGATTGGGGGCTGGCTCCGAAAAGGAAGAGTCTGTCGGGGGAAGCCACAGCTTGAACATCCCTTGACCGATGCGAGGCTCATGTAAAACCAGAGCGCACTTTTTTACTAGCTCATAGCCCTCCCCTGGGATACACGGGATAGAGTATCCAGATTGATCTTGACGCTTCTAATAAACAAAGATGCGAAGGTTGAGCCGGCCACGAAGGAGCACAAGCCTCATCAGCAAATCAGGTTCTGGCTATACTTACTATATTAGGCCATATAGCCAGAAGATCCCGTATAATTGAGAGTTCTCATATAGCCAGCATCACAAGGTATGTAATACGTGTTTGCTATATAGTTTCTATAGTTGTCTACTACGCACCTGTAGCATCTGTATACTTCTGTAGATTCACAGGTATACTTGTTGTTTTTACACCAGCTTACTTTTGTACGCCTTTCTCACTCAACTTGCCAGTTCACAGATGAAGACCAAAATTAATATATATAATCACACAATCTACGTACAATATTGTCTCACTCCTGTACATATACATCAGAGAGAAGAAAGAGACAGATAGAAAAGATAGGGAGAAGGAGAAGGAGAAGGAAAGAAAATACATGAGAGAAAGAGAGAGAGAGAGAGAGAGAGAGAGGAAAAGATGAAGGGAGAATAAGCTAGGGCAAAGAAGTAAGGTAGGGAGGATAAGTGAGGGGTAGGGAAAATGCAAGAGAGGGTGAGAGAAGGATTGAAGAAGGAAACTGGATGAAGACCATCAAACTTGGTGAGTACTGTATTCTCATTGATTGTTAGCCTGGGCAACGGCTAACCCATCTTGTGCCTCCCTTCTACCATAGGTTCTGAAACGGCCTTTGGGCTAAACCTAACTCTTTATTTCTCGGTGTTTCTAAAGAGTGTACGCGCCTTGCAGGCATTGTGGCCCCAGGTGCCACTTCGACGATGGAGATGTGGGATGGATAGAGGGATAGGCACGTGACCAGTCATGTGGTAGGCACGTGATGGCATGTGACCTTGTGTTCGTGATGTAGGGACATGTGATTAGGTCTAGAACGTTCTAGAATAGTCTTGTGCATGTTGACTCAGCGGTTTGTACCCATTGTGCACATTGCTGGACCCACTGGATATTCATGAAGGATTCCTGTAGTGTTCACCCGTAGTGTACAGTGAGGGCGTGCCCTAAAGGGTCAGCTCAGGATGTATATAAGAACCACCTGTATCGTAGAATAGTTCCCTAACTCAATCTCCTTTGCTTCTCACCATACTCAGTGTGACCTTGTGTCCTGGTGTATCCAGCCCCAAGCCCACGGTCTCAGTTCACCCCCACTATTCTCTCTGGGCTATGTGCCTCTACTGGGTGTAGCTGCTTTGAGAAGAGCATATGTTAGCATTTGGCCAATCTGAGGTGTGTAATTTTCGCTTTTTTTCAACCTTTATTCTACTCTGTCTCTCCACCATCCCTCTCTGATCCCTACTTCTCTCATGCCCTTCCCTCCTTCTTCATCCCTCCTTCTTCATCCCTCCTTCTTCATCCCTCCTTCATCCCTCTTTTCTTCTCTATTATTCTTCAGCCCAGCATGCTTCATGTTTCAATAAAATTTCGCTCTTTTGGGCATTTTTAAAGTTCTGGTAAGCTTTTTCTCATTCCTCCTCCCCTCATGTTTCTCTGCCCTCATTCTTTCTCTCTCACATCCTTTTGTTCATGTACACACAGGAGTAAAGCTGGAGACTGTTGGGATAAAATGTGAGTTTTTTTTTGCTTTTTTGCATCCATTTTCTCTCCAAACCCTCCCCCTTTCTCTCCTCTTCTGCCTTTTCTTCTCACCTTTCCTCCTCATCTCTCCCCTCTCATCCTACTTTCTTTGTCTTCACTCCCCCTTCGCATTTTCTCTCTCTAAACTTGATACTGACTTGTTTCTTCTCACTTTGAGAGTGTGGGAACTCATGTCATGGACTGGCACAGAGTTCTCACACTTACTCTACCACTCTTTCCTCCTCTCCTCCCCCCCTCTCTGTCTCTCTTTTACATACCCGCAGAAGTCGTCGATGGTATCGTGCCAGTGTCCAGGCCTCATCTCCCTGATGCTGAATGCTATACCATTTATGATCGCCCATATCCTCTTGATTGCCTCGAACTCCATCTGCGCGAGCCGGCGAGAAAACCACGGAGAAAAAAGGGGCTTGCACTTTTCAATATGGGCCTTAAGATGGAATGCCGGGACAATGAAGAGAACATTAACGACACATTCAGAAATTTGCAGGTAGTCAGGCATCTCTACTATCCGTTCCCAGAAGTTGATGCTCCACTGGCAGCCTATATCGTACAAGGAGACGAGGGCAAGAAGACGAGGGCAAGGAGCATGATGCCGATGATGCCGATGACGCTGGCCAAGAAGATGTAATCCATGTTCACATACCTAAACCCTAGGTAATGAGCCTGCGTATATGTAGAATCAGGGCATGCCACGAGTACCAAGACCCGTGAGTACCTGCCATGGATACTCGTCAGGCACACCATCAGGTACCTGTATCCATGGATACAGATACTCGTTCCCACGGGTGTGTGCACGGATACAGGTCTGATGCTGGGGTCACAGGTACTCTCCCAGAGTACCTGCCATATTCGGTATTTCCAGGCCGGATCTTTCCGGAGGCCAGATGTTTGTCCAGCGACTCTATCTCCTCGCTCTCCTCCTCACTCTCTCCCACTTCCCCAAGCGTACACCACTATGTGATGGAATTGACACGTCATGTCACCGTCAATGGTGGTGCCGCTCATCCTGTGTACTTGTTTCTATAAGGGTCTCATGGGTCTCGACTCTCTGTCAGTGAGTAACTGAGCTTGGAGTCCCACCTCCTTGCCATCATAAAATCGCACGTTCTCACTCAATACCGCGTACATTTTGGATGTTGCACCATCAATTGATGCTTCTTGAGCTCCTGCATCGGGCCCTGTACTTTGTTTGACGAGAAGCAGCCCACTCGTTGTTGAGAACGGCAGTGTTGACCCCGGTGAGTCTCCACTAACCCCTCCAACCGTAAAATTGTCCGTTCTCACTTGAATTGGCATGTGTTTCCGAAGTGGGGGGCTCTTACCATGCATATGGATGTCCTGCATTGTCTCTGGTACTTTATTTGGCAAGAAATGACCCGCTCGTCATCGAGAATGGCAGTATTGACCCTGGTGAGTCCCCATTACCCCTCCAACCGTAAAATTGCTCGTTCTCACTCAGTTTGGCACACATTTCCAATGTATCTGGATCAATTGATGCATATACACCTCCTGCAAGACCCCCTACACTTTTTTTTGATCAGATTTGACCCGCTCATTGTCGATAACAACAACATTGACCTGGTGAGTACCCCTGCCCCCTTCTATTGTAAATTTGCACATTCTCACTCAATTCTGCATACATTTATGATGTTGCACAGTCAATCATTGCATTTGGATGTCCCGCATCGCCTCCCATTCTTGGTTTGGTGCGATTTGGCCCACCCATCATCGAGGACAATGGTATCGACCTAGTGAGTACCCCCTCCTACCTCCTATCATAAATATGCTCTTTCTCACTCATGTCTGTGTGTATTTGTGATGTTGCGGTGTTGATCGACACGTGTTGATGTCCCGCATGCCCCCTCATACTTGGCTTGATGTGATTTGGCCCCTTCGTCGTCATGAACGACGACATCGACCTGGTGAGTACCCCCTCCTACCTCCTATTGTAAATTTGTTTGTTCTCACTCAAATCCGTGTACGTTTACAATGTTGCGGGTCAATCGACATGAATTAATGTTCCGCATCACCCCCCATACTTTATTGGACACAATTCAGCCCATCCGTCATTGAGAACGACGGTAATGACCTGGTGAGTACCCCTTGCTTCCTCCTATCGTAAATGTGCTCATTCTCACCCAATTCCGTGTATGTTTACAATGTTGCGGGGTCGATCGACACATATTGATGTCCCGCATCACCTCCCATACTTAACTTGAAACAATTCGGCCCATTTGTTGTCAAGAACGATGACATTGACCTGGTGAGTACCCCCTGCTACCTTCTATCGTAAATTCGCTTGTTCTCACTCAATTCTGTGTGTATTTGTGACATTACAGGGTCGATCGACGCGTGTTGATGTCCCGCATGGCCCCCTGTACTTGGTTTCATGCAATTCAGCCCACTCGTTATTGAGAACAATGGTATTGATTTGGTAAGTACCTCTCCACCCCCTTCCCCAGTTTATATTTACCACCTGAATATAATTGAAGGATTTCTAGACCAATCCCCGTTAGAGATAGGCTCTATGTATCGAAAGGGAAACATCCAAAAAAAATCTGAAGTGATCAGCTAGCCCATACCTCTCAAAGTGCACAGAGTGCTCATTTGGAGTTTGCAAGTAAAGGATCACTAGTCAAATGTCAGTAACAGTGTAGTGAGTACTTTGAGAGGTATAGGCTAGCTGATCACTTCGGACTCTTTTTGGATGTTTCCCTTTCGATACATAGAGCCTATCTCTAACGGGGATTGGTCTAGAAATCCTTCAATTATATTCAGAAATCGAAATATGCTGCAGAATTAGCCATTTATAGCCAAAAACCGATATTTTGCATATTTACTGTATCACACAGACCATTTCTGACATAGTGGATGGCCCAGAAACATTTAATAGGATGTATCCTAACTATGTGCCGCACCACATCATGATCGCACTGCATTTGAGAGAGATCTGGTCCATATACACCCCCAATACTACCTGTGCACCTGCTCCCCCACCAAAAACATGGTTTTGCTTTTTTCACTGACTACCAGCGACGGTTATGGTGCTCAATTAATATTTATACACATTGAAAATAAATTACTACTACAGGAACGGTGCCAAAAACTCATAAATTGGTGTTTCTCTGATTATACTGTGGCCCAATACACTATTTTACCCCCTCAGCCCCCTCAGCGCCCCACAATTTGTGCAGGACCATTTCATGGTAATACCCCCAGAGTAGATGTTCTCTTCCTCCTCCCCAAGACGCGGCACCACTACCAAGGCCACAATCATTGGTTTTGTGTCTGGTATGCCTCCCATCACTTATTATTGATATAGGACTACCCATGACAACAAAAACCAAGGCAATCAAACCGCTATATCCCCAGTTTTGGCCTGTCCACCCCCTTTTACCTCAATAGGGCAATATCTTGCTGACCGTTTATGCTATAACTTCGGATATACATTTATCAATGTTTGTAAAATAGTCAAAACCCCCAAAATTTACCTCCTTCATGTTGCCACAATTGGGCCACAATTCACATTTTATATGTCAATTTCATCAAAATTCCGTATTTGTTCCATCCCTATTCATCCTACGATCATCCCTGCCCATATTCCCCATTTCATCCATACATAACCTAGCTCATTTCACTATATACGCCCTATCTACCTGCCCTACCTATTCCCTAGCACTCCTACCCCATCCCCTAGTCCATCCCCTACCCCCAGGACCACCCCCGTACATCCTACCCCATCACCCTGGGCCACCCGGCTTACCCAGAATCACTCCCCAACTTCCCCAGTAGCCAGCCCAGTACTGTCATTTATAATTCTTGGACCAGGGGAACCTTTGTAAAGGACCCCCTTCTTACTAGCAGGTACCTTTATAAAGGTGGTACATCCTCTGGTGCGGCGAGGACACCAAGGATCCTCCTTCGTTGGTGGATGATCGCGTGAGGTGTACTATGGAAGAAAGAAAGGGTGAACAAGAGAGAGAAAACAAACAATGGGGGAATTACACCACCAGACCATGTAGTGCCATTATAATGAAGTGCGGCAAGGACATCGAGCTCCATTGTAATGTCTGGCGTGAAGTATGCACTGCCACACTGAGCCAGAAAATGGCTGTCATTACAATGCTGTACCAGCTCAATTGGGATATCAACAAATGCTTGCATTGCTTGGTTTTGTTTTCTGTGATATATGCCGAGTTCAGAACGTCCCAAAAGAGATAAAAATGGGTAGGTTGCCTTGTGCTTGGAGGTGTGGCACAAGAATGTTCATTCTAGATGTGGCTCGACCTGTAGTGCTTTGGCCCAGCTGGTTAGCTGGCTTTTGGGTGACCAGGTAGGCTCTAGGGCCGGGTTGGGGACCCGGTAGGAGAACCAATTTACGTGTTTTTGGTGCTGTTCTTATTGTGATAATTTAATTTAAATGTACATGAATACTGAACAGGCACCAGAAATGTTGCTGGTAGCCTGAGATGAAAGCAAAACGATGTTTTTGATGGGGGAGCAGGTGCACAGGTAGTATTGGGGGTGTTTATGGTCCAGATCTCTGTCAATTGCAGTGTGATTGTGATGCAGTGTGGTACATGGCTGTAATAAATCATAATGAATATTTCTTGGTCATCCACTATGTCAGAAATGATCTGTGTGATACAGTACACATGCAAAACGTCAGTTTTTCACTGAAAATGGCCAATTCTGCAGTGTATTTGAATTTCTGAATTTATTTGAGGGGTATGTGGACCAATCACCGTTGAACTTAAGCTCTATGCATTGAAATGTAGATGTCCAAAAAAATCCGAAGTGGTTAATACTCGTCAATCATTACAATGGAGCTCAGCATACTTGCCACACTCTATTATAATGTTTCTTACAAGGACAGCTGCTTACACGCTGTCCCATTCCTCAAGCCTACATCCCATAACTAGTACACCTTCCATGGTATAATTGTCCGTACCGTGCTTCCTATCGATTGGATGATCCTTCCCAACATATGCACCCTCGGCCACGGACCCGTTCTCTATCTCTATGTTGGTATTGACGGTGATTGGGGCACCCCACTTCTCCATTGCATGCTTGGGAAGTCGATACTCGGAGAGCCACGGCCCTGCCTTATTATTGGCCTCTGCCTTCTCCTCCTTCTCCCTCCTCGATTCAGCCCTCTTGGGCTTTTTCTTCTGCTGCTGGCTCTCACTGGTCCTCCTCCTGGGAAGCCTTCCCTCTGCCTTCTTCTTCTCCTTCTTCGCCTTGCTCCTCGCTTTCTCCTTCTCCCGTCTTGCTTCAGTCCACCCCTCCCTAGGCCTACTGCTTCTGCGGTTCGGAAAGGAGTATGGACGACACATGTTTGGCATTGAGGACACATCCGTGGGGCACGTAAAAACACAGCGCTACAGTTGCAACGCAAAAATAATATAAAACACAAAAGAAATCAATTGACGCACCTTTGAGAGGGTATAGGTACTTGAGGATGCCCGTAGGGTTGTAGGTGAAACACTGAGAGACAGGGTTGGGAAGGGAAATTTTGCCGGTCCGGTTTATATAACCCAAACATGGACCCATAACTTGGCTAGGTCGCTGCGATCGAGGGTAACGTCAGAGCTCCGGGAATGCTATTGCTAAGTTGCGCATCAATACAGGCCACCTATAGATTGACCTGCTATGGAGGGTAAGGAGATCCCAAGGACGGCAGATGAAGGGCTAATGGTGTAAGTCCATCACTGTAATCTCTTATTTTGCAGGTTCAAAGTTCGAAGTTGACTGTCGAGTTTGAGTGGTGTATTGCACCACTCATGCTTGTACTACTCACTCGACACTAGAAACCCGTAGACAGATGCACAACTCAGGTATACCTTGGAAAGGACACCACAGCAATTTGCCAACAAATAATCTACCACCACCGAAACTCCAGACCTTGGGTAGAAGGTGTCTTCGTTTCTTCTCTGCATGTATTCAAAGACGCGTGGGTGCCACAGCTTCATGTACTTACGTTGATCCAGGTATGTTTGGGGTGCTACAAGTGATCCACAGCCTGTCTATAAAATAAGTATAAGGAGATATAGTGTCACAATGCAAAATGTCCTCACAAAAATATAGAGGCCAATTATTGTGCATGTTCTTTTGTAATTGAGCAAAAGTTAGTTTCTGGATCTAGCAAGCCATGCAACTTGCGTCAGTTCGGAGCGTTAGCATCGTTCACTCAAGACACTTTGTGACCTCTGTCATAAGAGAATCTCTTTGGCCTATCCAGAAATTGTACACAGATCATAAAGTATTGAATAAGGTGTCCTAAGATAAGAATAAACACAGTCAACTTCTATTTTACGCTCCAAATGGACATTCTCAGTTGAACGAGAGTTGTGTTTGCAGTTGAGTGCTGAGCGCCATTAAGCTCACTCTGGATACACTACTCTTGCAGCTCGCTTACTGCTTCATACTACCAGATAAGATGCACAAAGCAGATGGCTAGATATATCGACAATATGTTTCTATTGATCACTGTGTCTTCATTAGACACAAGAAAAGAAATCACAAGTTCTGTTATTAGGAATGGCCATTTATGGACAATTCATTTTCTTTTCTTTCGCATGTCTCGCCACACTCGCCACACTCATTTCCTTTTCCTTTCTGACTCATCCACGGTTCCTCATGATGTCACGACATTCAGGATGCGCTTACGACCCCATGATGACTCTTATGATTACGCGTCCACCACGGACTCCCGGACTCCTGGTACGTGTCACCCCTAGCTTACGTGTCCCTTTCCCTTTCCATCCTTTGCTTTCTCTCCTCTATAATGCGGCTCCCCTTCACTTTCCTTCATACTCGACGCGCGGCCCTTTGTCATCTCTGTCCATTCGTTCTTACGAACTATGACTCGATACGCATACGTGTCCCCCACTTACGTGTTCCCTTTGTCATCGCTTACGCGTCCCTCTCAGCTTGGGTATATAGGTAGAGTAGTCTGCATGTACATACCCGAGCTTCGAGATCGTCAACTCCTGGACGAACAACTCAGAACAGAGGCTCATCCTCTTCACCCTCATATCTTCACGTCGCTGCTAGCGTAGTTAGCTAGTCCTTCGATCTCGCGTCGAGCAACCTTGAAGGTCAAGCCACTGCTTTGGAGCTCTCGATCGTCCCCGTAGGTACTTTAGCGTGTTGAGCTAAAGCGCAGACACCCCACCCGCTCTTTGAGAGAAACCCCACGTTGCCAGGGAGGCTTACCCAGGATTGGGCGTCATCCCGTCCGGCCGTGACATCTGTGGCAGAATAGGGACTTCACACTGTCTGTAAAATATAGGGGCTTCGAGCTGTCTGTAAACCATCTTGTACCCTCTGATTCAGAGTAGAGTGGTCTGTACGGTAAGATACAGCTCTTGGAGATGTACATTACCACTATTAGACTTTCTTGCATGTATTTACTGCGAGCTTTCTTACGCTCGATGTAGAAAATGATCACACGGAAAGACATGGGGAAGCAAATGATATTATAGCAAAGCGACGATTCAAAACATGCAAACAGAAAAGCAGATCAAAGTACGGCTGGACTAAGGGTACGAAAAGCGAGATATACAGCACAACGGGGAAGAGAACAAGAAAACAAAATGCTGTGTCCTGACTCTACTGGTAGAACGTCTACAAAATTAATCAGTCAATGAGACACTCCGATGTGCCATGGAGAATACAGATCAGAGACTTACTCACCTCTATATACGAGCAGCGGTAGAATACGACGTATAACCAGTAGTTTAAGAAGTCGATGGGGGGGGCAAAGGAGTTGTGATCAAACCCAAACTGGTTGTGGAACTCGTCCATGTTGACACTTCACGGAGGGTTCAGTACGGAGACCGAGAGCAAAAAGAAGTTAGTGATACGCACCTACGACCCTGGAATATTAACGCCTCTTCATCATACGCCACAACCAGGTGAGCAGTGCTGCATGCGAGGAGATCAAGGACCTGGGTGTAGCAGGCGATGGAGTGGATCCAACTGGCCAGGGACACTTGTCGGAGTGGGTCATCATCTTGCGGGCCCCACCAGTCTTCGCGGAGCTCCTCAATGACATTGAGGTGCGTCTGTAGGTGGTTCTTGAGGCCTTTGACAAGGATGGCGCAGTTTTCCACATCTCCAAAAGCATCCAGGGTGTCCTCGACAATGTCCTTGGCAGCCTGCGCGCTAGCCTGCAGGTTAGAATTGGAGGTGGAGATGGCGAGTACCTGTCAGCACGGGTCTGGCTTTGAAACACCCTTTGAAAGCGCGAACTGGTTCCTGTACCCTCTACCAGCATGGTTGTGAGTTGAAAAGAGGTTTATGATCACGAAAAGATGGTATGGACGTACTGTTCTTTGAGTTGGTTCATTCGCTTCCCTATCTTCTCGAGATACAAGGCCCACTCCTCCTCCGGGATCTGGCGTTCGCATTTTTGTTTATAGATTTTGTCAAACTGAAAGTACTTGCTGATCTTGTTGTGAGGCTTTGCTTCAAGATGGTGAGCTACATCTGAAGTAAGAAATTGCATGATACTGGAATATGGAAGACAAAATGTACCACAAAGAAGAAAACTCGCATACTCCTTATTCAGATGAGTAGGCACCCTACCCTCAGGCCAGTCGATCGTGAAAAAATCTACTTTCTTGAGTGCAAGGGCGGCTTCATACATCTCCTGCTTGGGTCCAGGGATACCTATTTCCTCCTCAGGACCCGTGGTATCTCCCTCCGTCTCCTGCACAAGCTTCGGAGTGCCTGCCTCTTTGTCGGGTTCGGGAGTAGCCATAGAAAAGTGAGGGGCAGAGGCCATAGAGGCGAATGACGACTTGCAAGGGGGTACTAGGCCGAGATGGAAATGGAGGCAAAGAGAGCGAGAGGGGAGCAAAGACAGAAGGGAAATAAAACATAGAGGCTGTCAACGGCAGCATGAGGCAACCATGAGGTGACATATGTACATGGGGTTCTTATACTACTCAGCTTCCGTATCCACATCAACTTTGTTGGCCCATATTGTGCCGAGACTTGTACAGTAAGCCAGTCATATGCTATCTATAATGAGTAATGTAAACTACTAAGTAATCTAGAATATTCCATGCCAGAGTCCAGACCCTCTAATTCTTACTAAGGGTCACATGCTGTCACGTGACTAGCCACATGCTCATCCCATCCATCCTGTTCAATATCCATCTCCGTCAAGATGACACCTGGGGCCACACTGCCTGCAAGGTGTGTACACTCCTTAGAAACACCAAGAAATAAAGTTGGTGACATGAAGGAGGCTGACTTCTGTAGTCCTTTGGCTTTGAAAAATAAGTATAAATACACATGACAGCGGCTTTCACAACTCTAGACAGGGAACGAAATCTTGCGGGTGCACCAAACAATGATTTCGATGAACCAAACAAAGCCCCACCGCCACAGCCGTGCCTGGTAACGGACATTGAGTATCGAGCGCCGAACGCTGACTGGTACTTCCCATCTTACTCGCTACGCAACATAACCACCGCTTCAGATTATATTGGCATGATGTGAAACGGGGGACGACGACAGCTATCCATATAATCTCCAGTGCCAGTCGACTGGTCAGTACTGTTTCTCTTCCGCACGCCTGCTTAAAGTGCTTTGTCTGAGTCTTGTCTCCCGCCCGCTCAGTTGTTCCGAGTCACTTCACTGTCTTTTGCACCATGGTCTATCGCCACATTCCAGCTCCCATGAAGGAGCTGATGATGCAGCTGTCCTATCGTGGCATGAGCGCCCCGTACATTGCCGACATCGTTGGATGCAAGGAGCGCACTGTTCACCGCGTTAGAGCTGTCGCGCGCAAAACCGGTGGTGGAGTCGTCAACACACCGTTGAACATAGGTCACCCAATGCTGTTGAATAGCATGCAGACTGCGGTGAGCACCTTTCCAAATGTTGTTTGGTATGCTTGCGCTGATGATTGTCTCTATCATTATAGTTCTTGGAGGGTTGTATTGAGCGGCAACCTGATCTGTACCTCACGGAGCTGCAGACTCTTCTCTGGGAGAGTTACGAAGTCCATGCAAGTACTATCACGATTTGGCGCACTCTTGTCAGAAGAGGATTTACTCGCAAACGGGTGAGGCCTTACTGTCTTTTTCTCCCTATAGTTGACTCTTATCAGGATTGAATCGTGAATAGGTTACACGACCAGCGCAGGAGCGCAATGAAAATGACCGGACGGAGTACGGTCTATTGATTGGGCGGTATTACCGTGCTAACCAACTCGTCTTCGCCGATGAGAGTCATTTTAATCGACATGTAACGCGAAGGGCCTACGCCTGGGCTCCTATTGGAGATCGTGCTCGTCGCCGAGACTGTTTTGTTCGTGGAAAGCGGTATGTTCCTGATTTATCGCGCCATCTTCCGGTATCTCTTTATTTCCTTACTGACGGTGCTCGGAACTAGGTATTCAATTCTTCCAGCAATGTCACTCGATGGTATACTGGCTCTTGAGGTCAGCGAGACATCGTACACGACCGAAACCTTCAACATGTTCGTTTCACGGCTTCTTACCCGCATGAACCCATTCCCACTGCCGAACTCTGTTCTCGTTATCGACAACGCGTCCATCCACAAATCTCAAGCACTCAGGATGATGGTTGAGCGACGGTGAGTCTGCGTACTTACATTCAAGTCTTCCATGTGTGCAATGGGCTACGGCTGAAGCTTTTCTCTAGTGGTATGCGGCTTGTATATCTGCCAGCTTATTCACCCGACATGAATCCGATCGAAGAGGCCTTTTCGTGCATCAAGGCCGCTATCAGACGCAACCGCGACTATGTGCTCGGGGAGTTGGGTGACGGTGCATATGCTGATCCGTATGCAATGCTCTGGCAGACGGTATATGACACTGTTACCCCTGAGAAGGCGAGAGGATGGTTCCGTGATTCTGGATATGGTACTTTCTAAGCAGTCATTGTTAACGTTGTTTGGACTCTGGATATTAATACATTTTCTTGATTGTTTGTGTGATCTTGCCGATATCTTTCTCTACTTCTAACTGAGAGGTATTTGACTGTTGAAAGCATTGTAAGTATTTTATAGCGAGACTCAATGTAATGACAAAGGAGAGGTGTGAACTAAGAGACAGAACAAGATAACAAACATGGAGGGCTGAGTTGAATCAGCGAGCCACAAGAAACAGTATCTATCTTTCACGCAATTCATGTACACTCTTCTCCAAGACCTTCGCCATCGCTAACGTAGCCATTTTCTGCTCCTCGACCTAAAAAATCAACTTCGCCCCAGCTACCATCATCATCATCGCCTTCATCATCATCTGCACCCTCGCCCTCACCCTCAATCTCTCCGTCTTCATCCCCATACACACTGTCGGGGTCCATGCGATAGTTTTCCTTGTCTCTGAAAATCTCCTCCGACCAATCCGTTCTACGCTGCTCAACATCGACCGCTGCAACTTCTGCATCAACCTTCGCCGTTCCTACCCTCCCATGCTCGCAAATAGCACCGAGTTGAACGATCGGAATGTCGATGTGGCCAGCAAGCTCCGTGGGGTTAAGGATGTTGAGGTCATTGATGTAATAGATGCCATTGGCCTTGAGAATGTCCTCGAAAAGAAGATATCCAGCACCGGGCTTCAGTATGTCCAGTTCAACGAGAGCATCGTGAATTGTGGGATAGAGTCGAGGATTGATAGAGGGGGATGGAGGCGAGACGGACTCGTCAAACTGTGGCGCACGCAGAGGAGGACGGGACGATGAGGCTTTGTGAGAATCCGGAAAGCAACGACGGCGTGAGCTGGGGGAAAGTGTCGATTGACGAAGGCGCTTTGAGTTCGGGGACAGGGGGCTTCCAAAAGAGCGGTGAGACCTTTTCTTGCTTGATGATGGCGTAGCTGGTTGTTGGACATCGAGTTTTTGGCCGTTGATGTTGAGATGGACCTCAGAGATGATTCGCGTTCCCGTTTCTTCACTACTCGTGTGACTGGCGGCGGCTTCTCGGGCTGACCAAGCCTTCTTCTTCAGCTTGAGAAGCTCGACCTCTACGGCGTGCGGCGGTCGGAAAACGGTGGCCTTTTGACGCTTCTGCCATTAGAAGAAATGAGATTACTGGATAAACGGGAAGTGAATTGGGAGTATGATCCTCACTATAAATGAAATCCATAGTTCCTTGATGTCGTAGGATACCGGGATATGAAGTGTCTTGCCACCCTTTGTGTCGATGATGCAGGTATGCTGGTGCTTCTCACAGCGTAAGTGTTTGTTAAGTGACCGCCAGAGCCCCTTCTCGAACTCCGTCAAACTCTCTGGAATGGTCAAAGGACCGGGAATCATAGCGTCCTGACGGGAACGCTTGGTAGTTCCCAGCGACGTCGATGGTTTGGCACCAGTTGACTGTTCAGCACCCGGTCGCTATTGCGAGGGTGAAGTTAGCAAGTCACTGAGTAAAGTTGGAACTCGTACTAGATGTGAACGTACAACATTGAATATGAAGATTTCCTGTTCTCGGCTGGTAGCACTTGCACACTTCCGATTGAGTCGTTTCATCGCGTCCTGGAACTGAGAAGCGTCGATGAGCTCAAAAGGGTCCGGCCGTTTTGGATCGTCCGTGATTTTGTATGCGAGCTGCGCGGCCGGATCGTCGAACTTGGCAAGGCAGCGGCTCCGGAAGTCATCATAGACTATATCAGTTTGGAATTGGAAGGATGTTTGAACGGGCTTTCGAGATATTAAAGCACGAGCTACGAAGACTAGAAAGCAAGAGAGTCAGGGTCTAAGACAAGAATAGATGGTCAGTGGCTTAGGGTACGTACTTCCTCCACCAATGTGCGCATTTGGCGTCTGGCGAATGGGTACAGTAGGTGCGACAGTTGCTGAGTAGGACCTTGAGCTGCAGGAGGAGGAGCCATATAGTAGTGTGCAGCGGGGAGACCGTTGGGGTGATTAGGGTAATGAGCGATAGGGCCGCCTGACACACATAGGAGTAAGAGTCAGTACAGCCAAAGTACGATAATTTGAAGCTTCCAATCACCTTGCATAGCTTGATAGCCGTACTGATACTGGGGTACCGGTTGTGCTCCGTATTGACCGTACCCGTAGAGGTGCTGATATGGGTCAGGCTGGGGAGCGAGAGGCGCACCGTAAGCATTAGGTGGATGATGTCGGTTCAGAGGCGCCACAACTGCTGGTGCACGATGCTGAAAATTGTTCCTTGGAGCTGGCTGAGGATTTGGAGGTGCGGGAGGTGCGGCATGCTGAAGACGGTCATTCGGTGCATTCCTCTCTGGCGGATTCGGACGATGCGGAGCTGCAAAATTCGCATTCTGAGGCTCAGGGTCGATGAAACGTGCATCGCCAGGAAGGTTCTGGAGGGCGTCGATGTACTCAGCATGCGGTATATGCTCGCCGTGCTGTCCAATTCCCAGAGCCATGTTGACCCAGCCATGTCCTGGCGGCATGAGAAAATTGCAGCAGGTGATCACCAGAGGGCAGGAAAAAAAGGAGAGGCCAGGACAACGCTGTATAACAGCCAGTTCGATGTCTATTTGAGGCCTCGAAGAGTCGAATGAAGTGCTAAAGCTCCGCTGAGCATCACAACGCATATTGGAATCCATCAGCCATTATGCATTCAAAAAAAATGGGGCTTCGTCGATGTATCGATGGGCTAACATATAAAGTTAAAAGTACGGACATCCCCCTATCCGAGCTACTAGCCCCAAACTAGCCCGACTGAGCGTCTTCCCTGAGGACAGCGCTGCAAGGAACATGCACATATGCAAAAATTCCCAATGACCAGTTAGCAATAGGACAAGATACCTTATGCAAGAAACCTGAGGTGGATGCTGCGAAGTCGACAAGATGTGCAAGAACAGCGAACATAAGCTCAGAAAGTCAGCCAAACTCCTCAGACTCGGGCTGGAACCCGTAATGCGATATGATCGGATGTGATGAACGGGCATAGCGACGGTGGTTGGGAGAGTTTATACTGAACTTCACCACACCAGCAACATAAGAAAGCTTAAAATAAAGCTGCAGCCACCCTCAAATGCCGCGGTCGACACGGTCTTGATCCCGCCACAGCGCTCGAGTCAAAGTCGTGATTCTGAGGCACGAGACACAGCCTTGATTCAATCGGGCTTTGTTTGGTCCATCGAAATCATTATTTGGCGCACCCGCAAGATTTCGTCCCCTGTCTAGAGTTGTGAAAGCCGCTGGAAGAACATAGGACGGATTTGGACAAATTTGTCTATGTGTTCCCAAGATATTGCAAAAGCAAGTAGGGGGATGTTCAGGGCTGGGGTTTAGTTATGCAGGATACATCATTTAGCTGTTGGATATTGTTCCTTTTGGGTGGGATGAGTGTCATATCATCCATATAGCATGTAACAGCTGGCTGAATGATGTATGGCCATATGCGCCTATAGGACACTGAGAAACTGAGGGGGGGAGGAGGAGCACATGGATCTTGGCCCTACCTTGGATGTACCCATGGTTTACATTGGCTGGGAGATAGCTGGATAAGGTAGATATACCCTTGGATGAACCTCCCATGGAGTCAAACCAGTGATAATGTCCCTCCGTGAATATAGGGACAGGGAGGTGTGTTTCTGGGCCACAGCGCCACTGGATATTACTGTGGTGGTTAAAAGTTTTATCCACGGCTTCGGCCGTGCATAGCTCAACGAGTTCCGCTCAGATCAAGTTGTTGTATAGACTGAAATTGTAGCTCACAATGGCTACTTTCACGCTGTAGCCTGGTTGGGATCTATTAGTTGGATACTTTCTGAGATATGAGCCAAGCAACCGAAAAAAATGCATAGTGGGCCATAGTGGTCACACCATAACAGCCTTTGGGCATAGTGGCTTATACATAGCCTAAAACTATACTATCACAGTACTCTATAGCATATTTTACCTCCATTTTTGGTGGTGCCGTTGAGGAGCTATGTGCCATGCAAGTTTGTGAGTTTGAGCCAAAAAAGGCAATTTGTGGCACAAAGAGCCATCTGAAGCCTGTCTTGCACAGCACATAGCTCCTCAACCACCAAAAATTGAGGTAAAATGTGCTACGGAATACGATGATAGTGTAGTTTTAGGCTATGTATAAGCCATTATGCCAAAAGGCTGTTATGGTGTGGCCACAATGGCCCACTATGCATTTTTCTCGGTTGTTTGGCTCATATCTCAGGAAATACCCAACATATAAATTCCAACCACATTACAGTATGAAACTAGACATTATGAGCTACAATTTCGGTCTATATAACAAGTCAATCTGAGCGGAACTCGTTGAGCTATGTATGGCTGAAGCCGTGGACAAAACTTTTCACTGCCACAGTATTATGGGCGGAATTTACACCATTTTTAGCTCATGTAGCTTCATGGTAAATCATATAAAACATATAGGAAGGGGATTCAGTGCTCTTTAGGCCGCTAAATTCACCTAGAAGTTGTATAGAACATATTCTATATGGATGAGGAGGAAAATAGGGCATATTTCATACATATTTTGTTATATATTCACCAAATCACCGTGTAATGTTCTGAAAATTGGTATGATGAAAATTGGTATGAGTACTGATGTGACATATTGAAACATTTCTGGGTACATGAATTGGCCCTGAATAACCTGCATACATAGGCAGAGACAAATATAGTGCATTTTTTGGTGTTTTTTTTAGGGGTCCCAAATAATTGGGATACAGGGGTGCGGTGAGTGAGGAGATCAAGCGAAGAACAAAAGGAAGATGAGCTTACCTTTTGTGCTTGAGAACTGGATTGTATTCACATTCGGGCTTGGAGTGAGCGAGCGAGAGAGGGAGTGAGAGAGAGGAAAGAGGGGAGAGCGAAGCGGAGGGAAGGTGACAAGCACGCGCTGACATGTGCCGGAGAACTCCGAACATGTGTTGTTGTTGAATGTTGAATGTCAATTGCACGCCGCTCTGTACCCGTACCCACGGGTCTGTGTGTGAGAGCCTTGCTCCTTCGCCTGTTTAAAACCTCGCCGATGTCGCTTCCCTTGGTGATTCTCTCCTCTTCTCTTTCCCTCTACCTTCTCCCTTCTCCCCTCTCCGTCTCTCTCTCCCCTATTCTCGCACCCACCGTCGACACCAGATCTCTCTGCTTGGATGACATGCCACCCACTCACCATCTGAGCCACGGGTCTTGCGCACCGTCCGTGCAATGCTCTCCTCCTATAATTTCGACCTCCTCATCAGTGCATACAGACCCTGGGCGAGTGTGTAGAACCTGAGGCGGTATTTGACACGACTGTGTCCACCGTTCTCATGCCTGCAGCTCCTTCCTGGACCTGGACCTCGAGTATGTGGAGTCGAGGACGGTGTTTGACACATTTGTGTCCATCGTTCGGGGCTCTACAGCTTTTTTTTCGGCGGGGAGAGTTTTCAAGGTGGGCAAGAGTAGTCTGGCGTATCGAGGTTGGCTCGCACATGCATGCTGCATCACAGTGGGATTGTTTGATACCCTATGGTGCGTCCGTTCACTCTCTTCTTCTCAATCATGGTTCTGACTTGTCTCTCTTATTGTGACCGTTGTTGTTTCTTTTCTTTTTGGTAGGCCATGTCGATCTGCTTGCACGGTCGAGTTTGTTTGTCGAGATGGGCCATGTGGTGACTCTTATCTATCTGTGTTCTCCCCAGTTATTCTCATTTGATATCATTGCATTTTCTATAAACAATGGCTCCTTCACATTTGCTACGCTCCTGGCCGGTGAAGGCCATTCACTGTTCTTCGAGACAAGCTTCGCGCCACACGTACTTAATTTGTTATATATTCTCAATATCTATATTACTTGTAATGTACTTATGTTGTGTCTCTGTCCCAGTGTGAGCCGTGGACTTGCTCTCATCAACATTCGAAGAATCCCCTTGGAACACACATTTAGGTTATCTGTAGCTCCAAATGTGTATACCTCAGTCTTGTGAGATCAACACTCGTAACATGGAGCTCACGTGTTTCGTTTACTCTCGCCCTCACACAATCCAACAGCCCTCCTTTTTTGTTTCCTTTATCCCTTACACATTGTGCATGCTGACCCTCCGACCATGGTCACCTTTATATACACCTGAGTGGTATCTTCAACGAGGTAGTTGTTGGTTGTGGTTGTGGCAGACAATTGTGGGGCCACTGTGGCACAGTTCGGAGTTCTCCCGGTTTAGGGTTAGGGTTTGGTTGCAAAAAAACTCGTCCATGTACATACCCTTACCTTGTCTCTGTACACAGCATCTGTGTCTGTGTCTGTGTGTCCTTGGGCCATTAGCCCTCTGTGAGCTGCTATTCCTGACAGTAGTTGTGTTTCAGCTCCATGCCTAATTGTACATACACATTGTACTCTTCTAGTTTATTTATCAGCCAACGACCAACTGACAATTGCACATTCTAGCACTCAGCCTTATCCACATTTACGCAAGAAGGTTTGATATCCACACTTATCAGGCACCGTGTATCGTGCTCATGCATATGTTATGATGCCTGAGGAACGAAGGTACATCATTTATACTACTCCTTTCTTTTGCTTCTTTTCTTTGTTAGGGTTGGTGGTGACCCGTGCAACACAAGGTTCATGCAGACCCCTAACCTAGATCTGGTCTACCAGACCGGTCTGTCCGGAGTATTACGACGAGACAGAGGGAATTTTCCTGATATTTTACCAATTTTTCCGGGACTGATAGGACCACTTACTGCAGAGTTATGACTTTAGTTATTTCGCCACCAAGCGGTCCGTGCCGGATTCCGCACCTCAGTCTGCATCCCGTTTAGGCAGTTACTTTTCAACTGTATAGTAGACCGGTAAGCGCCGAAGCGCGTCCTTTTAACTTGTGGGAAGCATCCTTGTCTCTTCATCATTGACAGTGACGCTTCTCACAGGTGAGTCTTGTAATATCCACACGAACAGACAGGACAGATAACCAGGCGTGGAACATCACACAATCATATATCTATTTGCCTTATAATAATACACAAGGTCGGTGTGGTACTACCTTTTCACTGTTCTTTTCAACATTCAACATTCTTTTGATCATTACTTTATAGCTGAGACCACAGACAACACCGATACCTGACTGTGTATAGGGTAGCAGATGCTGTAGGCCATACATCATGTATATATCTTTAGTAGGTATAGACATCCCTACACCTAATACCTGTAAGGCGCAGATAATCGAGCACTCGAAGAACGACTGTGAGAAGCGTCACTGTAAATGATATTGCCCTCACAAAGTAATAGAAAAAGAAAGAGACGAAATCTATAGTAAGACTCACCTGTGAGAAGCGTCACTGTCAATGATAAAGAGACAAGGACGCTTCCCACAAGTTAAAAAGACGCGCTCCGGCGCTTACCGGTCTACTATACAGTTGGAAAACTACCTGCCTAAACGCGACGCAGAGGCGCGGAACCGAGGCGCGGAATCCGGCCCTCTGCGGCCCGCTGGCTGGCGAAATAACTAAAGTCATAACTCTGCAGTAAGTGGTCCTATCAGTCCCGGAAAAATTGCTAAAATATCAGGAAAATTCCCTCTGTCTCGTCGTAATACTCCGGACACTCCCACCCGACGAGGCAGACCTCAAGCCCTAAGTCCCATCATCTCCGCGAACTTCTGCACTTTAACCCTAGCCAGGGGTTTAGTCAGAAGGTCTGCAGGCATCTCATCCGTCCCTATATGCTCCATCCGGATCGTCCCCTTCTCCACCTCATCCCTCAACCAATAGAACCGCAAGTCCAGATGCTTCATACGCCCATGGTGCTCGGGATTCTTCGCCACTTGAAGTGCAGACTGATTGTCGATGTAGAGCGTAGAGGGAGAGTCGAGTGAATAACCAAAGGAAGTGAGCAGGTTGCGAAGAAAGAGGATCTCTTGGCCAGCAGTGGTAGCAGCGACGTATTCGGCTTCTGTGGTGGAGAGGGCGACGATGGATTGAAGGCGAGATTGCCAGGAAATAGCACCAGTGCCCATCTTGACGAGATAACCGGAGGTGGAACGTCCAGAATCCGGATTCCCTGCATGATCGGCATCGGTGTAGGTGTGGAAGAGCTCAGTGGAGGAAGAGGAAGTGGGAGAATAAGTGAGTTTA
>NW_006763132.1:1384277-1390687 GCF_000264905.1 Stereum hirsutum FP-91666 SS1
AGATAGCGAAAGAGGTGCTTGATTGCTTTCCAATGCTGAAGGCCTGGATTCTGGCTGAAGCGAGCAAGGACTCCGACACTGTGAGCTATGTCTGGACGAGTGGCGATCGCAAGGTAGGCCAAGGCTCCGACGGCATTGATATAAGGAATAGAGCGCATCTGCAACTCTTCTTCATACGACTGGGGCGCCATGGAGGTGGAAAGGCGAATGGAAGGATCAAGGGGAGTGGAAACCGGACTGCAATCGGAGAAATTGAAGTGATCGAGGAGGTCTAAGACGTACTGGCGTTGGGAGAGGCGAATGGTACGATTGGGACGATCCCGTTCGATAGAAACGCCTAGAGGAAAGGAGGTAGGACCAAGATCGCGAAGTTTGAAGTGAGATTTAAGCTCCAACTTGACCCGGTCGACTTCAGCCTTGGACTTGGCAGCAATCGTCATATCGTCAATGAAGACGGGTATGATAATGCGCGAATATAAGTGTACTTCTCGGCAAGAATTTGTACACCCACGTCTGGGAGGTTTCCGACGAAGTCGTCGCTCGCAAGTCCCAAGTCCGATGTGAAATTCATTTTCGGGGTATGCCGGGCTTCCTAAATTGGGCGGCGCCCGGTGTGAGGATGTGTGTGGCACAAGTTCGAGCTCTGCACGATCTTTTTACATTCGGTGTAGCAGAGGGTCCCAAATATTTGTGGGGATAGTAGCATATCTCATATAATTCTAAGTTCCTTCGGAATGATTTTAGAACTTGCAAAAGGTAACTATTGGTTCCTGATGTGTTGCATTGGTCGGGCAGACCTTGCGCAGAACCTGGCAGACCGTACATGCACCGGGGGCCACTCAGAATTCTTCCGCTCCAAGTCACACCCATTGGATGATGAATTCTCCCAAAAAGTCATCTTGATGTGCAGGAATCACTGGAGACTAATTGGGGCGGCACGGAGGTGGTGTCAGCCACCTCGCAAGCAGGAATGTGGCGCCCCCGCTAACAGCGCCGAAAGTGCCACGGGCTCCTCCAGTGTACGGAAGGCAGCCTCCCTTAGCAAAGATCTCCTCTGTCAAGAAAAATATATATTCGTGGCCAGGGAGTTAGCCCTTGGATATGCCGCGGGACTTTGGACTAAAGAGCTTGACCTCCCGCCAGACTTGCGACCTGACGACGCAATGAGTGACCACGTGACCAAGACTTGCGTCCTGAACTGCCGGACTTTCGCGCTCGATTTTTTTGCCAATAAATAATGTCATACGCGAATCTCCTCGACCGAAGGCACAGATACTGTGCTCACAGGGAATCCGTTTGAACCCCATCTCCTCTAACCTCTCGTTCAACGTCTCATGCCAAACCCTTCCAGCCTGCTTGAGCCCGTACAATGACTTCTTCAACCTCAAGCCTGCTGGGCGATGTTTCCGATTTCGACTTCCGACTCACCTGGGCCCCCGGTAAATCAAACGTCGCCGACGCTCCCTCCCACACCCATCCAGCTCCCTTCTCCTCAAATCCCTCGGGTTGGCGCATAAACACATAAACACGGTCTCCTTCAGCATACCATTGAGGAAAGCGGATGAAATGTCGACACTCTCTAGATAGAGATCCTCGAAGGTGGCTAAGACAAAAACGGCGCGTAGAGCTGCCCAGTGAGGCGTAGGAGCGAAGGTTTCGTGGTAGTCGGATCCAGGACGCTGAGCACAGTTCGGAGTTCTCCCGGTTCAGGGTTAGGGTTAGGTTTCAAAAACCTCATTGATGTACATACCCTCACCCTTGTCTCTGTATCCCATATCTGTGTCTGTGTTTGTTGTGTGCTGGGCCATTTGCCCGTTCTGAGCTTTTATTCCTGACACTTATACCGCTCAATCGAACCGTCCGTGTTCCGCTTCACCTTGAAAGCCCATCTACTCCCTATCACCTTAGCTCCCCTTGGTAACTCGACCAACTCAAATGTCCCATTTTCCAACAAAGACTGAATCTCGCTCAAAGCCGCCTCCCACCACTTTTGCCTCTCCTTCAGCTCCTGCTTCATCGCCGCCTTGAGCGATCTAGGCTCTCCATCCTGTGACGACGTCTTCAGCGCATGGGCAAACTCGCAGGCCTGATCGAGGGTGCGATACCCCGTCCCCATAAAGTCCAATCCGGTCGAAACCCTAATGACGATCCTTCGCTCAACCGGGTCCCAAAACTGCCACGCCTTCACCCCATTCCCATACCCAACGAAGATCCCCAATTCTCGATCTGTGTTTTCCAAACGAGCTCGCCAATTCAACTATTCTACATTGTCTGCTAGTTGAACAAAACATTATTGATGATGATAGTCCAGATACGGTAAGTAGGCTTTGTTGCAATGAACAGAAAAATACTAATATCCTCAAAGCCCTCAGGTTTGGATTGCAAGGCAAGTTTGAAGAAACGCAAACAGCACAAACCACGAGGTCGCAAGTTGAATGCCAAAGGAAAAGGTAAAGCTGTTGAGGAAGAAGACGTCGATATGGAGGAGATTCAGACGAAGCCGAAACGCAAAGCGCGAGTTCCCAAGCGGAATCCGAAGGGGAAGGACAAAGCTGTAGACAATGAAGATGTCAATGGAGATGTTGATGTGCAGGATGTCCAAAACATGCGGAAGAGCAGAAAGAAGGCATTCACGTTGAAGGCGGTCATTGAAGATAGTGAAGAAACGTTAGATAAGGCACCACCTCTAGCAGCAAGTTCAATTTTAATGTTACATCGCTCCTACCCCTCCCAACGCCTCAGCCATGACCGCGTCCGAAGCCAAGGAGATGAGGGAGTGGAATCAGAGGAAGGCGAAGGCTAGTGGGGAGATTTGGCTGTTGGTTGAGGAGAACCAAAAGGCGCATATCAGGAAGGAGAAGGGAGATCCGAAGGCGATGTGGGAGAAGTTAGAGAGAGTTTTTGTGCAGAAGAAGACTGGTACGCGATTCGACGCTTATTCCGAACTCTTCTCCACTCGTCTCCAAGAGGGAGAGTCCCTCTCCGACCTCGTTGCTCGCGTCGACCTCTACATCTTCCATATCAAAGAACGCTGCCCTGCCAAGTTCTCCCTTGACGACCTCGACTCCGAATTATCGTCCATGACGCTCATCAAGGCCCTCCCTTCCGACTACAACAACTTCGTCACCTTCCTTACCCTCTCCGACGACGTCTCCCTCGACAACGTCACCCAAGCCTTCTCCAATGAGGAGCAATCCCGCAAACGTCGTGCCCTGCAGAATGAAGACACTCCTGAGCTCGCTATGGCCGCCGCTCTCAAGCCCCTTTGCTACTTCTGCGACTCTCCCTCCCACATCGTTCGTGATTGTCCTGAGATGAAGTCTGCGTCGTCATTGGCCAAGCAGAAGTCGTCTGGATCGTCTACGTCGTCGTCATCGCATTTTGGAGGCCAAGGGAAGCGTGGGGGTCGTGATAGAGGTAGAGGGAAGGGAGCAAATGCGAATGAAGCCCAAGGAGGGGCTTCTACGCCGTTGTCTGGTTCGGGAGAGACTCCTAAGGAGGAGAAAGCCGGGCATGCAAGTGCTCTTTCATCATCAGCTCGCCCCGCTTGGCTCCGTTCTCGTGCAGCCACTGACTGGAACACAGACACAGGCGCCTCTTCACACATGACCCCTCATCGTCATTGGTTCTGCTCGTACTCTCCCCACGTCGTGCCCGTTCGTTTGGCTGACGAGTCAGTGATCTATTCTCAGGGAGTGGGGTCTATCGAGCTTGTTCCTATTGTCAGTGGTAGAGAGTTGCGTCCTGTAGTGTTCCATGATGTCCTGCACGTTCCCAAGCTCGCCTCGAATGTATTATCGTTATTCCATCTCTCTATGAGCAAGGGCTATGAGCTTCATATCGTCGGGCGTGATGTCGATTTCAAGCGAGCCGGAGTGCTGCTTTTTACCGCCTCCATCGTCGACGGCAACATCGGCTATCTCAATGGGGGTACTTCCTCCTTTGGAGTTCATCATGCGCGTTTATCTTCTACTTTGCCACTCGATCTCTTTCTCTGGCATCGCCGTTTCTCTCATACCAATCATGACGCCGTGAAACGCATGCATACACTCAAACTCGTCGATGGTCTTACCATTTCCTCCTCCTCTACGCCCGATCCTATCTGCGAGCCTTGTCTCTCTGGGAAGCAACGTCGTCATAACGTTCCCAAGACCGCTACTCGTCGCTCTCACCCTCTCGATCTCATCCATAGCGATCTCAAGGGTCCCCTCCCTCCCACCCGCAACGGGTATCGCTATTGGGTCACGTTTATCGACGATGCTGGACGATTCAAGGCGGTTCAGTTCTTGAGGAAGAAGAGTGAGGCTTTTGGGGCTTTTAGAGTGTTCAAGGCGTATGCAGAGAAGGCGCTAGGGAGGAAGATTAAGATGTTGAGGGACGATAAGGGAGGAGAGTATATTGGGAAGGATTGGGATGCGTATTGTGCAGAGGAAGGGATTCTTCGCCAGCATACCGAGCCGAACGAACCCCATCAAAACGGCGTAGCGGAGAAGGCGAATCTCGACATGGCTCTGGCTACTACAGCGATGCTTATCGAAGCTAAGCTCCCTCCTTCGTTCTGGGATCTCGCTGTCTCCGCCTATATCCATGTCTCCAATCGCACACCTACCTCTGCTCTCAATGGCGGCATTCCCTACGTCGCTTGGAAGAAGAAGAAGCCCGATGTTTCCTACTTCCGCGTCTTCGGTTGCCTGCCCTATGTGCTCGTTAGGAAGGAGAAGCGGAAGCCGTTCACCTCGCATACTCGCAAGTGTATCTTCGTTGGGTATGGGAATGGGGTGAAGGCGTGGCAGTTTTGGGACCCGGTTGAGCGTAGGATCGTCATTAGCTCTCATGCTGTGTTCGATGAACGCTTCTTCCCTGGTAACTCCACTCTTGTTTTTAATCTGGTCGACGATTTATCTCCCAGTGATACTCCTGGTCCTTCTGTGGTAGAGGTGACGGATCAGGAGGGAGAATTGGACGCCTCTGGCGAGTTTATTAATCCGCCACCTCCCCCAGCTCCACACCGCGTCGACGTAGCCCCTCCTCAGCCCCCTCATCACGTGCCACCGCCACATCCTCGTACCCCTTCGCCCCATTCATCTCCCTCTCCATCTCCCACTCCAGAACGATCACCATCTCCTCCTCCTAGACGCAATCCAGGCCGTTCTACTCGTCCAGACAAGTCTCTCAATGAGAACGCCATTCAGCAACGCAACGATCGTCCTCCTCATCGCACTCCTTCTGCCCCACCTCGTTCAGTATCTCCGGATCCTCTTCGTATT
This sequence comes from Stereum hirsutum FP-91666 SS1, assembly GCF_000264905.1. Classification (NCBI taxonomy): domain Eukaryota; kingdom Fungi; phylum Basidiomycota; class Agaricomycetes; order Russulales; family Stereaceae; genus Stereum; species Stereum hirsutum. Next base: position 1,389,545 of record NW_006763132.1, read on the forward strand.
CCTACTCATCGATTCCAGACGCCTCCTCGGGTGGATAGGCCACTTACAGGCGACGATAGCCCTGATCCTTTGGCGGCGACTCCGGATACTCCCACTTGGAGAGAAACTCGGATTCCAGAGAGGACGAAGATAGCGATGCCTACGACTCTGCTGCGCTGGTTTCAACCGGATTGGACTTTATGGGGACGGAGTATCTCACTCTCGATCAGGCCTGCGAGTTTGCCCATGCGCTGAAGACGACGTCACACGATGGAGAGCCTAGATCGTTCAAGGAGGCGATGAAGCAGGAGCCGAAGGAGAGGCAGAAGTGGTGGGAGGCGGCTTTGAGCGAGATTCAGTCGTTGGTGGAGAATGGGACATTTGAGCTGGTCGAGTTACCAAGGGGAGCGAAAGCAATAGGTAGTAGATGGGTTTTCAAGGTGAAGCGGAACGCGGACGGTTCAATTGAGCGGTATAAGGCGCGTTTGGTGGCCCAAGGCTTCTCTCAGCGTCCTGGATCCGACTACCACGAAACCTTCGCTCCTACGCCTCGCTGGGCAGCTCTACGCGCCGTTCTCGTCTTAGCCGCCTTCGAAGATCTCCATCTAGAGAGCGTCGACATCTCATCCGCTTTCCTCAATGGTACGCTCAAGGAGACCGTGTTTATGCGCCAACCCGAGGGATTTGAGGAGAAAGGAGCTGGTTGGGTGTGGAGGTTGAAGAGGTCGTTGTACGGGTTGAAGCAGGCTGGAAGGGTTTGGCATGAGACGTTGAACGAGAGGTTAGAGGAGATGGGATTCAAGCGGATTCTCTGTGAGCACAGTATCTGGGTCTTTGGTCGAGGGGATTCGCGCATTATCATACCCGTCTTCATTGACGATATGACGATTGCTGCCAAGTCCAAGGCTGAAGTCGACCGGGTCAAGTTGGAGCTTAAATCTCACTTCAAACTTCGCGATCTTGGTCCTACCTCCTTTCCTCTAGGCGTTTCTATCGAACGGGATCGTCCCAATCGTACCATTCGCCTCTCCCAACGCCAGTACGTCTTAGACCTCCTCGATCACTTCAATTTCTCCGATTGCAGTCCGGTTTCCACTCCCCTTGATCCTTCCATTCGCCTTTCCACCTCCATGGCGCCCCAGTCGTATGAAGAAGAGTTGCAGA
>NW_006763132.1:1391111-1396081 GCF_000264905.1 Stereum hirsutum FP-91666 SS1
ACCTCCGGTTATCTCGTCAAGATGGGCACTGGTGCTATTTCCTGGCAATCTCGCCTTCAATCCATCGTCGCCCTCTCCACCACAGAAGCCGAATACGTCGCTGCTACCACTGCTGGCCAAGAGATCCTCTTTCTTCGCAACCTGCTCACTTCCTTTGGTTATTCACTCGACTCTCCCTCTACGCTCTACATCGACAATCAGTCTGCACTTCAAGTGGCGAAGAATCCCGAGCACCATGGGCGTATGAAGCATCTGGACTTGCGGTTCTATTGGTTGAGGGATGAGGTGGAGAAGGGGACGATCCGGATGGAGCATATAGGGACGGATGAGATGCCTGCAGACCTTCCGGCTAAACCCTTGGCTAGGGCTTAGGGCTTGAGGTCTGCCTCGTCTGGAGGGAGTGTCCGGAGTATTACGACGAGACAGAGGTTTCCTGGTATTTTGCAGAGCTCCGGATTCCGCGCCTCGGGATCCGCCGCTCTGCCTCCCATTTAGCCAGTTACTTTTCCAACTGTATAGTAGACCGGTAAGCGCCGAAGCCTCTTAACTTGTGGAAAGCGTCCTAGACGGAAATTCCCAAACCGTTGAACATCAAACCGTTTATACGTCCATGCTCCAGGAAAAGGAGGCCTCGCAGACTCGAAGAAATCACGGATAGTGTAAAAGCGGTGCATATTGAAGATGGGCGATGAGGACTTGCTCGGCGAAGGCGAGGTTGGTATACCTGCACTCCTCTCTATTTCTTATGTCTTTGGCAGCTTAGTGACATATAATAAGCCTTAGCCTACTGGTGCGTACCTTGAACCTTGATAAATATTCCTCCTCTTCAAGACATTCAAGCGAATATTTCCATTTTTGGATTCAGTGGTATGTCATAGATGAGGATATGTCAATCTTGTAATATTGTTTGCATCTTCGTTGTTGAGAGGCTCTGGAAATCATCGAAAGATACTCAAATGCACGACATTTCAGGGCCGTCTGGTATGGCGGATTCCACTGGACAACGCTGGAACAATCTGATTAGCAAGTTGGCTTCTTCCTTCCGTGGGACCGAAAGCGCCATGTGGCTTTTTCGTTCTCACTTCCATCATCTAGTTTCCTCTTTTCAGCATCTAGCTTCCTCTTGTGTGTATATGTTTGGAGGCACTTTCTATCTCAATAAATCTAGCATGATACCTAATCTACGCAATAAGTCTGGGCACGGAACAATAATCTTTCTGCGGTAGCAGTGACTCTTCAGGCATAAGTGCAAACATCTCTGGGCTGTTTTTTTCTCATTTATTTACTCCTGCACCCTCAAAGTCGATATCTGTGTCATCTTCTGGCACCTTCACATGCGATGATCCATCCAGGCATGGCTCTACTTAACCATACTCTTATCCAGACACTCAACCTTGGGGCAGTGGGGTGCCGGCCGGTGCCGGTATGCCGGACCAATGCCAGGTGGCCTGGTGCCCGGCGCCACCCATGTCCTTTTGCCCCACCCTCAAGCTGCCTGTGTACTCTGGCCATAAAGCCTTCTCAGTAAGTTCTCCACATATCTTCTAGATGGATAACCAATAGCATGTCCCTGTGCCAGTCAATTCTATTCGCAGTGCTCATGCAGATCTGTGCCGTGCAGTTGGTTTTTCTTTTCAAGTACAGACAGGAGACATTGCAAAGTTCAAGCAGTATGCCCGTGACTGTGTGCGTCTCCAGGGTCTTCTCAATCTTGTACGTCTTCTTCCCTGGTTTTATTATCAAGACATTCTACTCAACAACAAAGGTACGGATGTGTAACAACTTGCTGGATACTCAGCACACTGCATTATTCTCACAGGACGGATACGACTGTATCAGCAATAACCTCTCCGCTATACCAGATGCTGTCGAGGATGCCGCTCGTGAAAGCTATGATCCTCCCGACGCTGTCTACGACATACATGACCCTGAAAATCCTCAGCCAGACCCATCCATTCCAGTTCTCTCCACGACAAGACGCATACACCCTGGTGGGTGTGGTGCACCTCGCATCAACATCGAATGTGATCTCCTGGCCACACTCCTTGAGTTCCGCACCCTCACGGACATAGGGGAGATGTTTAACTAGACTGAAGGAAATTCTGGATATGTCCTGGGAATGTGGCCTGAGGCCGTACAGGAACACGCTCGAAACAGGCACTCACCACATCGCTCAAGTGTCCTTCCACCACTTCAACACAGCCTCAGAGTAATGCGAATTTTCCTTACGTTTCCTCTTACCATCACTGATCTCTACCGCAGCCTCCTCCGCTTCCTCTGGTTCGTCATTTGACTCCACGGCAACATTGGCAGAGACAGCGCCATCAGAACCAAAGTTGACCGGTGTTGGTGGCCAGCTATGACAGCACCAATGACAGCAGAAGAAAGATTGCTATCGTCCTCGAGTAGAGCATCAATTGTACCTTCTTCACAATCTCGGGCTGGTTCAGGGTTGTGTACACAGTCCATACCCACTCCACACTGGCATCACGAAGCACCCTGAGCTTCTTGTCCAGCTGGATCTTCTCTATCTTCCGATTCAATTGCTCCAACTGTCATGACCTTTCATCATTTCCATGCCTTTTCTATTATTTCCTGGTGTGTGCCACAGTTGGGCCATACTTTTCTGAGTTTCTGTGCCACTGTGGCCTGGGTTTGGTTGTGTTTGGTCCTGGCTAGTATATAAACCTACCTACTTCCTGTTCTGTACTCTAGTCTTGAGATCATCAATCTTCCCCCTATACAACCTTTTCCTCGCCCTTGATGTGTGTTTCTGAGTGCGAGATCCTCTGCCAGCAACCCCTCTTCATAGGATATGGTTGTTCTGGTGTGGTCGTGACACCAACACTGAATCCATGACGTGGGAATGGTATGACTTTTTGCAGGAATGCTTAAAGATACACTGATGTGACCTCGCTGTGCCAAGGAACACTAGAGTCCGAGCGGAGGCACGCAGGAACAAAACAAGCACAAAGTGTCTCTGTTGGAGAATGAGAAAACGGAAACCCTAGCTAAGGTAGTGAGAGTAAGAGGGGAAAAGGAAGCCTGAGGGAGACTAGGATAGTGAGCAGTCTTAAGTACATGCGAGCGAGTCCAAGTCGATCGAAGTCAGAACGGAACGGAAAGAACAGTCTCGGACTTCCAAAACCGGAAGATCCCGTGTGTAGTGTTGTCAGGAATAGAAGCTCAGAGGGGGCTGATGGCCCAGCACACACAGACACAGACACTGAGATGGGGTACAGAAACAAGGGTAAGGGTATGTACATGGACGAGTTTTTGCAACCTAACCCTAACCCTAAACTGGGAGAACTCCGAACTGTGCCACAGTGGCCCCACAAACGTCCGCCACAACCACAACCAGACAAGTGTCGAGATGTGGCGGTCGTAACCTTGTACGAAGGTGCGAGGTTACAGCTGCATGCCGACATTGCAATAATATTGGGGTACGTCTTCTTCGTCCAATTCCTGAACTCTTTGGATCGGTGGACTGACCAGACTTCAATTTACCACAGTGACTTTTGTGTTTCAGGAAGGCCGACTTCCTTTTTTTGGAGTGCAAAATAGAGAGTGATGATATTATCCACGAGTGACCACATCGTCTCTTGATTCGACCAGTACATGCTTGTTTTTGCTGGTTGAAAGAGAAAGCCAGCTTTGACTGCTTTGTCGTAGTGGGGTGCCTTTTGTGGTCGGTGTGGCCAAAGTAGAGTGACTGCAATGGCAACATCTTGCCACTGTTCAAGAGAGATACGACAACTGTGAAAGCACGCTTCTCATCCAACCCGACCGTCGTAACTTGCTTGGAGCCCGTCTTTGCCCATATCCCTGAGCGTAGACAAGCTATGTTGGGTCACTATTCACGATCAATGCTGATAGTATGTCCTCCTTGATCGTCCATGCCATCCCCAGGAAAGCCTGCTCACAGATATCCTCCCAATTGTCTAGCACAGGGCATGCCATGAGTACCAGGACCCGTGAGTACCTGCAACAGATACTTGTAAGGCACACCATCGGGTACCTGTATCCGTGGATACAGATACTCGTTCCCACGGGTGTGCGCATGGATACAGGTCTGATGCTGGGGCTCATAGGTACTCGTGGGAGAGTACCTGCCATATTCGTCATTTCCAGGCCGGAGCTTTCCGGAGGCCAGATGTTTGTCCAGTGACTCTCTCTCCTCGCTCTCCTCCTCACTCTCTCCCACTTCCCCGAGTGTACACCACTGTGTGATGGAATTGTCATGTCGTGTCGCCGTCAATGGTGGTGCTGCTCATCCTGTGTACTTGTTTCTATAAGGATCTCGTGGGTCTTTAAGTGAATGAGTTTGGAGTCCCAACCCCTTGCCGTCGTAAAATCACTCGTTCTCGCTCAATACCGCGTACATTTCTGATGTAGTACCATCAATCAACGTGTCTTGATCCCCTGCATCGGGCCCTGTATTTTGTTTCATGAGAAACGGCCCGCTTGTCGTTGAGAACGGCGGTGTTGACCCCAGTGAGTGCCCATCACCCCTCCAACCGTACAAATGCTGGTTCTCGTTCAAATGAGCGCACATTTGCGATGTAACTGGATAGATCAATGCACATCAATGTCCTGCATCACCCCCGGTATTTTGTTTGATGAGAAACGACCCGCTTATCGTTGAGAACGGCGGTGTTGACCCTGGTGAGTCCCCATTACTCCTTCAACCGTAAAAATGCTCGTTCTCACTCAGTTTGGCACGTATTTCCGATGTTGCATGGTCAATCGACACATTTGGATATCCCACATCGCCCCCTGTCCTTGGTTTGATGCAATTCATCCTGCCCGTCATTGAGAACGACAGTATTGACCTGATAAGTACCCCTATACCCCCTTCCCCAGCTCATATTTGTTATGGCCGGGCTTAAGCTGAGCTTAAGGGCGGCGTCTGTTATGGACTATCTTTTTCGTCTTCTACTTGTCTCGACATGTCTGATACCGCAGGAGAC
>NW_006763132.1:1396537-1401469 GCF_000264905.1 Stereum hirsutum FP-91666 SS1
CCTCGGACTGTGCTTCATAGCCTTGCATAGGCTTGTACTATATTTATTGGGTACAGGATTCCGCATCGACTACGGACTGGGGCACAGTACTAGCACGACTCGGTCTGACTTACTTATTAGTATCATAGCCTCCTGCGGCTGCGCATGTATGTACTATATAAGGACGACCCTAGTAGAGGGGAGTTCTTTAACCTATTCATCTCTGATTTACCTCGTCTATCTACTCGTACTTGAACTAGTCCTTTCACCAGGACTAGCTTCCCTCATCGATACCTAGAACCTTTGACTGTGTAGAATCGCCACTACACCAGACCTTTGACCTAGAAGCAAGGCTTCTTAGAACACGGCCGATCGCACCTGTGATAGCTATCACACCTGCACCAGAACGCGCGTCCACTCTTGAATCTCTATTCAAGCCTGGACATTACATTTGAATAGGTTCCCCAGCCGTCGACACCTCGACCTTCTCCAGGAAGGTCATTCGCCGTCACCACGGGTGATCACAGAGAAGACGTCCCAGTTGGCGTCTACCTACCACCGCATACCAATTGGAGAACTTACGGAGAAGAAGGCCAAGGAGATTGGGCCACAACACAGAGACCACCAGGAACCCGGTTCACAGAGAAAAGCTACTATTGGATCAAACTAGTAAACAAACACTGGTACTACGACGACACTGGTGAAGCACCATACAACGGAATAGAAGTCCCTAACTCCCAGTACAACGACCCACGAGGATTCAACGAACGAATCCCCTGGCACATCCAGAAACCTCAAGGAGCATACTTCGACAAAGACCTCAAGCTTTGGAAGGTCAGAAGACACATCAACCGAACTCGCGCTGAAACAGAAGATCAGCACCAGCCCATATTTGCCAAGAACAACGTTTGGTACTTTGTCAACGCACCAAACACCCCTGTAGTAGCAGGAACAGAGCCAACAGCCGAGGAAGAACCACAGACACCTGCTGAAGAAACAGCACCACCTCCTCCACCGCCAAGGTCACCGTCACCACCACCACCTAGGCCAATCAGCCCAGCAGCATCAGACATGTCTAACAACGACGTCAAGATCAACCCGCCGAAGGAGTTCAACGGAAACAGAGACGACACCTTAGAGTTCCTCACAGACTGTGAGAACTTCATCAATACACTTGGAACCGCCAAATTCGACACCGACACCAAGAAGATCGCATGGACCCTGTCGTACCTCAAGGGAGGAAGCACAGGACCATGGAAGATCTCTTTCATCGAAGGACATCCCACGGGATACGGAACATGGACCGAATTCAAGGACAAGTTTAAAGAAGTATTCGGAACCATAGATCATGAAGCCAAGAACCGCTTCGCCCTCATGAACCTCAGACAAGGAAACACTTCAGCAGACGACCACGTCGTGAAATTCCGAACGTTGATTGCCAGATCAGGCATCAATGACAACGTTTCACAAACCACCTTGTTCCAGGCTAGCCTGAACGACGCGTTAAGAGCCAAGATATACAGCCACGACCCGTTGCCTACCACTATTGAAGAATGGTACAACAAGGCTTCCACACTCGACCATCAATGGCAATTCGCCAATTCCATGAAGGGCGGCAGCGGCTTCAGAAGCTCTAGACCTACCAGAGACACCAAGGTCAGGGCGGTCAACCTTAATTTCGCGGAACGCCAGAAGTACATCAAGGAAGGACGGTGCTTCCGATGCGACAAAATCGGACACCGCGCCAACAACCCTCAGTTCCACCCGCGAAGCGAAGCTAGACCTTTCAACCAGGGCGGACCCCGCCCCAACACGTTCCAAAGGGGCCTGGGACAACAGATCCGCCAGACAACTGCTGCGCACCCACAGGAAGAAGAACCTCCTCAAGAAGGCACGGCTATTCAAGAACTCTTACGTAAGATTCAGAACATGAACACCGAAGATCAGGACACTGTCCTCGAAATGTTCAACGACATGGAAAACCCTCAGGGTTTTTAGGACGCCCGTCTTTTGCGACGCAATTACGGGCGAAGTTACGTTTCCCTCATGATGTATTAATTCGGGCTAGCAGCCTATTTATTCGTGCTAACGCTGCTCAGCAATCTATGCGATTTCCTATTTACATCAATGGAGGAAACAAAGACGTCGAAACCAAGGCTTTAATCGACTCAGGAGCCACCGGATTATTCATCCACTGGAATTTTGTCAAGAAACATCGGATACCAACCAAGGCATATGCGAAGCCTCGCATAATACGAAACGTTGACTCTTCCCTAAACGTGCTAGGGAAAATCACCAACTATGTCGAAACCACGATCACCATCGGAGACCACGAAGAACTGGTCCACTTTTCAGTCACGGACCTAGGAGAAGACAATGTCATTCTCGGACTCCCATGGCTACGGAAGCACAACCCGGAGATCGATTGGGCCAAAGGACGAATGTTCCTTAAACGATGCCCTCTCAAGTGCCAACTACTCATGAAGCGGAAGCGACGACAATCCAAGAAACCCGCCAAAGTGATTCGCCCTCACAAAGCGGCTCAGATCAAGGGAGGGATGAGGAGAGGACCAGTTCACATCGAACCTCCCACACTTTTTGCCAAACGAATCAAGGCAAAATTAGAGAACCATCATGCGAAGATGAAGAAACAGGAACAAGAACGACAACAACAGGAGCACCTTCGATCCTTCGGGATCGAAGAAGGAGACGAACTATGGTGGGGATTAGAAACAGAAGAAGAAGAGATTATCAGACGAGCCTCCAGATCTACGGAACTCGCAGAAGAAGCCAACAAGGGGAAGAGAGACAAGACTTTCGAGGAGATCGTACCGGAACCCTACCGATCATTCTCTAAAGTCTTCAGCGACGAAGAATCCAAACGATTCCCCACATCCAAACCATGGGATCACCACATTGACCTCAAACCAGACGCTATTCCACGAACTACATGCAAGGTCTATCCCCTAACACCTCAGGAACAAGAAGCTTTGGACGAGTTTCTCAAGGAACACCTCGAACGCGGAACCATTCGTAAATCCAATTCGCCACTCGCATCAGGCGTACATGTAGAAACATTACAATGTCAGCCGGGATCTCCGTGCACTGACATTGTAATGTGAGCCAGAACCTCTGGCTGCTTCTCAGGTGCTGTTCTCATGGGATCACATTATAATGTGGCTTCCATGCTTCTATTGCATACCGTCCGCTTTTGGATTAATACTTTATTGATTATTGATTCGGCCTTCCTTTTCCTGCCTTATCCTAGGGTTTCACCGTGATTGGGATGTGGCACTGGCTGCTACTGGAATTCTCCCTGCTCCCTGCCCCTGCTCCCACCCTGCTCCCTTCCCATTACACTTCATTTTGAGCATACTAGTATATCATAATAAGTTTTATGAGCATGTACAGAGCAAATCTTGAACATATCCTGCCATAAATGCCCTGCATATATTTCGAAAAATTAGCTGTTTTTGTGTGGCCCAAATGTGGCCCAAATCCTCTACCCTGCTCCTGCTCCTGCTAATGCTCTGGCAGTAGGATGATTTATATTATGTATATTTTGGTATACTAATATGAGGTAGATATCAGTGTAGAACTGCTACTATGTACTGTCCCTCCTAAAAGTCTGAACAAAGTTCGCTTTTTGTGTGGCCCAGGTGTGGCCCACCTCTTTCCTACTCCTGCACCTTTCTGAAATGGATACACATCATCATAGATACATATACTGCCTCAGAATAGTCATAAATTCGTTCCTGAACACCTTTATTAGCTCTGCTCAGACTTAGAATGACCAAAAAAGTGTTTTCAGGGGTGTGGCACCAGGGGTACATCAGTTCCCTGCCTCAAAATATATTACAGCACAGGCATACAAGTGTAATACTTGATCCATTGGAGAGATATATATGAGAAGCCAAGACTAACACAGATATAGAGCAGTACCAGAGCATGAACAAGCAGGACATGCTGATGTGGCCCACATTACACTATACAGAAATTCGATAAAAATCGGATTTTAATAAAGAAAGGGGGTTTAGACTAAAATATATATGATAATAGTGTACTAATTTTACATTGGGGCGTCTACAACAGTAAGATCAGAGAGAGAGTCCAAGGAAAATGAAGCTGCACAACCCCTAGTACTCTTGTGCCACAGCTACTTCCAGCCATCAATTGCGGGAAAAATACGGAAAATGCCGGAAACACCTTCCAATTTTGGTAGGTTGAGCGTTCGGGATGCCACAGCAGGGCCACAATCGCCCCGGTGTTGAGTCGATGTAAATACATTGAGCTGTAATAAAATACTGCAAAAAACAGAATTATAATTAGAATGAGAGCCCCTGAAAACCTACGAAAAGTTTGAGCAAAAAGGAATGCTCTGAGGGTTTGAACTGAGAAGTGCCCTGCAAACCTGAGTTTGAAAGCGTTCAGTGGCTTGAACTCGTCTCAACTTCTTTGGCTTCTCCTTCTTCTCAGCCACCATGTCCTCTCCTTCATCTCCTTTCCCTTTGAGAGTACTCAGAGCTGGACTAGAGCACCTCGCCATGGAGCTCATGTCTGTGCATTGCAGGAAATTAGGGAACTGGGGCTCTCAAGGTTCTGGGCTGGCTATTGAGGTGTAGCTGTGGTCTTCAGCCCAACATCCTTGATTCTTTCTTCCTCTCCCCCCTCTCTTTCTCTCTCAACACTTCAGTAACATCCTCAAACATATACTTCAAGTATATTTTCGAATTTTTGAGGCTTTTAAAGCCTCAGAACTGGCTGGAATCTCTAGGTATGTTTGTGTGCCTGAAAACCAACATACCCCCTCCCCCTTTCCTGCACCTCTCCCCCTCTCCCTGCCAATCCAAATCATAGCTAATATCTCTTTCCTATCCATCTACTTCATTTCTAGGAAGTTTGGGCCATTTTGGTCCAGTGGTTGAGTCTGGGCAGCAGTATGGCCTGTGGCCC
>NW_006763132.1:1401757-1407951 GCF_000264905.1 Stereum hirsutum FP-91666 SS1
CCCCCACCTTCCCTTCCTCTCTTCCCATACATCTAGCCCTTCCACTACCCCAAACCAACATCTGTCCCATCCTTCTTATACTCCCTCTACCCCCTCCAGCTGTCCCCATCCTTTTCCCTCCACCAGTTCCTTCACAATAGCCTTCAGCCTCACCACCTCATCTAGCCCAACACCCAGCCCAGCCCTTCCTGGCCCTCTGGTTCGAGTTCTTTCTATTTGGGGAGAATCTATGGGTCATTAGAGGATTGGCCAAGGTGAGTTTTCATCCATCCATCCATCCATTCTTCTTCTATGGCCACCCTTTCCCCCTCTCCCTCCTACCCCTACATACACTTCCAGAGCAGCAGGAACCTTTGGTCCTGCTCTATTTTCTGTCTGTGTATCTTCCTACCATATTAACCTACATGTACATCCTCTCTCTGAGTCTGTATCTTCCCTGTAAAGTTTTCTAGAGCATGTAGTATGTAATTAGGCTAAAAATGCGAAATATATTTGATTTTCATCCATTTTTCTTGCTTTCCTGGTGTGATCAGATATTTTGTGAGTAAGGTACATATATAAGAGACCCAAAATCTCATGCTTCAGGTATCTTGTCTGGAAAACAAGTGCAGAGCAGGAGGAAATGTAAGGCCACACTTGGGCCACAAAATACGAAAAAATCGAAATAAAATTGTGCAAGCCATGAATTGGGCTACAGTATTAATGAATTAGGTAGATATGTACTCTATGTAGGTCATATGTATACATAGATAAGCCAGAAGTAAGAATATAGTGAGGGAGGAGGAAGGGTAGGGCAGGGCTGTAGGAGCCAGTGGCACAGGCCAAGGCCGAACAGGAAACCCAAGTCTAGGGCAATGAAAGCGAAAAAAGCTAGTTCATTAATAATAAATGATGGAGAAACGTCCAGATTAGGAGAGTTCCAGATCACCAGGCAGGTCTGACGGCTTCCCTAGCTGAGTAAGCAGAAGAAGCAAGGAAGCATGCCAGGTAGAAGCGGAGGGACTGGGCTGGAATTACAATGTTGATGGACGGGACTTTCGGCTTCACATTGTAATGCCACTGCAAGCTCTGGTGCTCGCATCACCTTTCTTTTTCGTAAAGAAGAAAGATGGAAAGTTACGACCAGTACAGGACTATCGAAAACTCAACGAGATGACCATCAAGAATCGTTATCCATTACCCCTGGTCACCGAATTACTCGATCGAGTGGCACGAGCTCTATGGTTTTCCAAGATGGACGTACGCTACGGATACAACAATCTCCTAATTGCCGATGGAGATCAATGGAAGGCAGCCTTCCTCACCAACCGTGGACTATTCGAACCCATGGTCATGTTCTTCGGTCTCACCAACTCGCCCGCCACATTCCAAACCATGATGGACGACATCTTCCAAGACCTAATCGCCACCGGAAAAGTCGTCATTTACATGGATGATATCCTAGTCGGAACAGAGACCCTGGAAGAACACCGAACCATTGTCACGGAAATCCTCAAAAGGTTACAAGACCACGACCTTTTCCTCAAACCGGAGAAATGTACCTTTGAAGCCAAGGAAGTCGAATATCTCGGTATGATCCTAGAACACGGGAGGATTTCTATGGATCCAGTTAAACTTGACGGAGTTCTTAACTGGCCAACCCCGAAAAACCTTACGGATGTCAGAGCCTTCCTGGGCTTTGGCAATTTTTATCGACGGTTCATACACGACTTTTCAGGAAAGGCCAGAGCCCTTAATGACCTTACCAAGAAGGACCATCCATGGCAATGGACAGACAAGGAACAAGCCTCTTTCGACGAACTCAAGAAGGCCTTTACCACCGCACCGGTCATCATCCAACCAGATCCTCGGAAACCGTTCCGAGTAGAATGCGATGCATCAGGATTCGCTATCGGAGGAATATTATCTCAGGAGCAAGATGGACACTGGCATCCCTGCGCTTACCTGTCATCATCTATGACGGAAGCTGAACGAAACTACGACGTACACGACAGAGAACTTCTGGCCATCATGAAGACCTTCGGAACATGGAGACATTATCTAGCCGGCAGTCCACACAAGATCGATGTGTGGTCGGACCATCGTAATCTGGAATACTTTAGGACGGCCCGCAAACTCAACCGGAGACAAGCCCGGTGGAGTGCGGAACTACAGGACTACGACTTTCAGATAACCCACAAAGCCGGCGCAACTCAAGTCAAATCTGACGCATTATCCCGAAGACGAGACCACGACGATGGATCCCACGATAACGAAGACAAGATCCTATTACCAGACGAAGTCTTTGTCAGGACAACAACAACGGAACACGACCTACGAGAACGAATTCGGCAGAGTACCGCCTATGAACCGGAACTAGCAGAATCGTTATCAATGCTCAAGTCTGGCAACGCTACCCTTCACAAGGACTTGACTGATTGGGAAGAAAAGGACGGCTTTTTGTACCACAAGAAGCGCCTTTACATCCCAAATGATCTAGAACTACGACAGGAGGTTGTTCGACTTCACCATGATCTACCCACAACCGGACACCGCGGACAGTTTGCCACCATAATCGCTATAGGACGAGAATTCTGGTGGCCAAGCATGACGCGATTCATCCGCAACTATGTCAAGGGATGCACTACATGTCAAGCAACCAAGAACCAGACCCATCGAGACCCCATCCCCATCATGCCAATACCAGCCACCTCGACACTTCCATTCCAGACAGTCACCATGGACTTTATCACGGAACTACCCAAATCCGACGGATATGACGCAATCGCAGTCTTCTGTGACCATGACTCAAGCAAAGCCGCAGTCATGGTCCCATGCAACAGCACGATTACAGCCGAACAAACTGCGGACATCTATTTTCAACACGTCTTCAGAAGATTCGGGCTTCCCCAGACTGCGATATCCGACCGCGGAATGCAGTACAATTCAGCATTCCTCAAGGAACTATATCGGAAGTTACACATCGATCAACGATTCTCCACGGCGTATCACCCACAGACAGACGGAGGAACAGAAAGAGTCAATCAAGAACTGGAACAATTCCTACGAGCATTCTGCAACTACAGACAGAACAATTGGGCCAAGCATCTCCTATTCGCCGAATTCGCTCATAACTCGGCACAACACTCATCCACCAAGGAATCACCGTTCTATCTTCTCATGGGATACCAGCCACGCTGGTTCCCAGAAATGAACGAACAGACCACAGTCCCATCCATCAAACATCGCCTCACGGAACTACGGAAGGCCCGCGCAGACGCGGAAAGTTCACATCAGATCGCAGCTGATATCATGAGACAACGAATCGAAGGACAACCACCCCTATTCAAGAAAGGGGACAAGGTTTGGCTGGAAGGGAAGAATATCACGACAACTCATCCTTCTGCCAAACTTAGACCAAAGCGATTCGGACCCTTCCGCATAGACGACGTGCTCGGACCAATCACCTTCAAGCTCAAACTCCCACCGACGTGGAAGATACATCCGGTGTTTCACGCAGGACTCCTCACGCCATATGTCCAGACCAAGGAAAATGGTCCATCTGCCACGTATCCGCCACCTGATATCATTAACAACGAAGAACAGTTCGAAGTTGATGAAATCCTTGATGCGGAATGGAGATCACCCGGAGGCCGCAGCAAACCAGAACTGCACTATCTGGTACACTACACAGGATATCCTGACTCGGATAATGAGTGGAGACCACATCACGAATTTCACAAGGACGACCAAGTCGTCCTTGACTTCTACGCGCAGAATCCGCAGGCTCCCTCAAGACACAGCCAACCAAGTACACGTAGACGCACAAGGCCACGTCAGCGTTGAGTATAAGAAGGGGGGTAAATTTGCCCTAAATCGAAAACTCAACGCCTCCTCAGCCTCTTCACATCCTCCAAACTGATATTCAAACCAACTCACCACATGGCAAATGCCCAAGACACGCAACATCTGCCCGAAACGACTACGGTCAATGTCACCCTCCCTAGAAACAGCCTCGTTCCCTACGTCGAATCCCAGCCTAGCTCACCCACGCTTGCCGAAGAAGACGAAGTTAGTTCAATACCGAGACCTGCGTCGAGAAGATCCTCAGGCACCGATCGCATCGTCTTCAGCGCCCACTTCGGGATCATCGGCACTAACGACAACACATCCATCCCCAATCCCAGGATACGTCACAATGGCGAATCCCAGCACGTACTATCCGACATCAACGTCAGAGAGAATGCCATTCTTCGACTCTTACTCAACCTCGTTACCAATCGACCCTACCTCTTTCGCATCATGGGGCCTGACCTCGAATGGTTACAACGAAGGGCCGGAGAACTCGGATATCAATTGGATCCAGAACGAAGCTCATCCACGTCACAATCCCCTCCTGAATCAAACGCCGACCCAATCCCAGTACCTCCACCCTCCTCATATGCCAATCCCCACGTTACCATATCCTCCAATCACAACGGATCCTCGGACTCAGAACCTCGCCACGGAATCCACCGTGTCCCAACTCCCATGCCTGGAACTCGCTCCAATGACCCATCTCCCCCGCAATCTGCCTCTTCCAATTCCACCCCTGAATCTAACGCCTCTTCCACCCTTCCGAACCTCCCTGGACTGTTCCACGACTGGCTCACAAACCCAGTTACCCATGCCCAGACTAGCGCAGCCATCAACGCCTGTGGAAACGAGAGAGTCCAACGTTTTGCTCACAAATACATCGAGGTTACAGAGGCAATTAGAGAACGAAGAAAGGAATTGGGACGATTGGAGATGGAGGAAGCCAGATGCGAACGAAGCTTGGGAGCTCTCGACTGGGATCGACGAAGCATTGCAGGTACCCTTATCGATTTACGCGCAGAATCTGTCATCTTCCCCCACGTCTTTCCTACAGTCGGACTATCAGCTTCTGGAACAGCATCTCGACCAAGCCCATCCGGTACCTTCCCCAACCAATCAGCGAACCCTATCACCGAAACTCCTAGCTCCCATCACACGCACTCCTCAGACTCTCACCCCTCCGGAAGAAGTGGCGTCCCTATCCGCATCTTCCAAGCTCCCTTTAGCCGAGAACTCACTCCCTCACCACCTGACGGATCTTCCGGTTACGCCTATCCAAGCGGAATGGGAAGCAGCCTTCAAATTCCTCGAAACGGACACCTTCCTGAGCAAGACTCCTCGAATGCTTCCGACTACCATGCAGACCGCTCCCAGACTACATCGATTCAAGCAGTCCGCGGTTCCACGACGAGATGCCCAGAGTCTTCCATACAGCGTCGAGGCAACCATGGGATTAGATGCTGGGAGTGCGGAGATCTCGGGCATACTAGGAGAGATTGTCACAATATGCGCAGGAGGAGAGCAGGACTTCCAAACGGAAGAGAAGGAGACGCCATCCTCGATGGAATGATCGATGATATTCTCCAGAACGCCCACTGACATTTTCTCTCAGGACCCACATCATTTCCGTGTCTCCTTTCCCATATGATCTAATTACATCCCCTTGACCCACATCCTCTCCGATTCAGTGACTCGATCGCTTACTATTTCTCGAACAGACATTTTATCGAACCAAGTCCCTTTTCCTTATATATATGCGTCCCCAGATTGTTCCCCTTTCCCTCAGTCTCCTACTCCTCTTCACCCTGATTCCAGTCGTCCTCACCCCACCATGCCCGCTCAACGACGCACTTCCTTTCGCTGCAATTGCACTTGGAGAACGTTCCCCCACTCCAAGCCCCGCCACTGCGACCAGGACGCCGCCCGACGAGTCGGACGTCAACCCGACCTCAGCCATCTCACTACTACACATGAATATCCCCGTCGCCGTTGCATCGACTGCGGCGAACCCTTCATCACCTCCCATCGCCGCTCCCTCGAATGTCCCCAATGCGGCGTCACAGTCGCCAAAACCAGCAAATCCGCCTCCGCCACTTATGACCGCGACGAACACGTTTTTGTAGGAACACACGAGCAGTGGAAGGAGTGGAAGGCGGAGCAGGAGTTATGCACGGTGTGTCACGCAGAGCAGTGGGAGAGTGCGCAGACGGAGATGTGTAAAGGATGTTGGAAGAAGAAGTTGGAGGAGATGAAGTCGATAGAGTGGTTGAGGAAACAGGCGGAGTATAGGGAAGACACGGAGGATTTTGGGCGATGGAAGCAGGAGATTTTCTGGTGCATGTCGCAGAGGCGCCCCCTTC
>NW_006763132.1:1408760-1416944 GCF_000264905.1 Stereum hirsutum FP-91666 SS1
CTCGTATTCTCGACTACGGACTATCTCGTTTCTCATAGCCTCGGACTGTGCTTCATAGCCTTGCATAGGCTTGTACTATATTTATTGGGTACAGGATTCCGCATCGACTACGGACTGGGGCACAGTACTAGCACGACTCGGTCTGACTTACTTATTAGTATCATAGCCTCCTGCGGCTGCGCATGTATGTACTATATAAGGACGACCCTAGTAGAGGGGAGTTCTTTAACCTATTCATCTCTGATTTACCTCGTCTATCTACTCGTACTTGAACTAGTCCTTTCACCAGGACTAGCTTCCCTCATCGATACCTAGAACCTTTGACTGTGTAGAATCGCCACTACACCAGACCTTTGACCTAGAAGCAAGGCTTCTTAGAACACGGCCGATCGCACCTGTGATAGCTATCACACCTGCACCAGAACGCGCGTCCACTCTTGAATCTCTATTCAAGCCTGGACATTACAGCGTCGGTTTCGTGAAGCGGGGAACGATCGAGTCGTTCGGCGCCGTTGGCTTGGACGATCAGCGAGGGGCTTCGGAGGTTCTGGATCTGGGGTTCTGGCTCGGTTCATCTAGACGCAGCGTCCGGTCTAGGATCGAGTTTGTTCAGATGAGGTGTCCTCTTCTGAGGCAGGCGTGCTAGAGCTGATGTGGATTCGAGGTTCTGGTGGTAAAGCTCTTCAGTAGTTGAGATTTGAGGGGTATCATCTGGAGGTCACGCAAGACAATATCGAGGATTCTGGTGAATTCAACTGAAACACTGTAGGTACGATACAAGTGAACAGGTTGGAGAATTTCGACTACAAAGGTTCGATATTTATACTAGTACAAGTCCGTGTGAATCGCCACGTCATATAGGTCCGCCACATCAGCCTAAGAGTCCGTCTGCTCCGCCGAGCCAGAGCTAAGCCACATCGCGGAAGTCCATATTCGAACGAGATATCGTGTCCGCAGTCCTTCCCTACGTGTCCAGCCCACTATCGTACGTGTCCGTGGTATGTATACGTGTCCAATGTAAGTATACGTGTCCGTTAGAGAAAGGGATATGTTTATAGAAGGGTTTTAAAGGGATTTTAGTGAAAAGGGATCAAGCCGAAGTCCGGGTGTGCGTCGCCTTACTAGGAACGAGGTAAAGGAAAAGAAAAGAAAAAGATACACAAAGTAACAAAGAAGAAAAAGCGTCCATAACAATATTTACCACAGTACCCACAGGTACCCCTCAGGTACCTTCAAGATACCCGTAGATTATTTCTACCCATGAGTACCCGTCCATTGGCAAGTACCTGTATCTGTGGATATGGATACCCGTTCCTACAGATGCCACCCCGGATACAGGTGTGGCCTCTGAGGGCACAGGTACTTGTTCCCACGGATACAGGTACTCGCACGGATATAATCGTGGCATGCTCTGGTCCAGCAATTTGTGTGCTGCCCAAGTAGAACAGTGTTCTGACCATCCAAGTTTTGCATGGAGAAAACGACGAAGAAAGGAGTCCGAGCATTGGATGACGGATCCATCAGGTGCGCATTTTGTGAATATTTCTGGTTGCATCTCCTGAATAGTGGCCACCGTGACTCCGCAAGCAGTAACAAGGGAGACCAGCACTTTCAGGTCCTGAATAGCGTTCAAGCGCTGCTCGATTATGTTGCAAACATTGGGGTGGCGAGCCTGCAGATGGAAATAAATAAGTAAGCTTCTCTATCTCATGCTGTCAAACTTAGGGGTCACTCACAAGATCACTGCGCCGTCCACCCTTGTTTCCTCCAGCTTGATGGCACCCAAACTCATTCATTGCCTCGCATGCATCTGTCCATTGTGCCAGTACCTTCATCTTCTTGTCTTCCGGAACAATCCAGTCCCTGACAGTCTCTCGAGACAGGCTGCTGAAGGTCTGGGCATCTCGTTCCACCAGCCGGCCAACAATGGCGGAGGAACTCCAGTCAACGACTCGCTGAGCAGTATCGATTTGTCGCCACATAAACGAAGTGTGCCAGTTCATGTACTTTGCATCTGTTTTCAGTACAGTTCGCTTACGCCCTTGAGGTTTCTTGTTCTTGTTTCTGACTGTTTCGTTCCTGGTACGATCAGGGCGACTGAGCTTGGCATCGTTATGCTTTGGAGACTTTGATGACGGGTCCACAAGATTGTTGACAGTTTGATTCTGTATCCTGGTAAGTACACCACTCTATATAAAGCATTTTACTGATCGAAATCTTCCGTTTCTTGCCCTTTGTATCCCGTTTGCCAGACTGGATCTCACACTTGACCTTCGCTGCTCGTGATTTTCACTTTCGAAGTGTTGCCGCAGTCATTGTAGCAGACTGTTTATTCTTATCAACTGCTTTGTAGATCTCCTGTATGTCATCGTACGCTTCTCGAGCCGCTTCCGATGTCGACAAAACATGGGCCCTGTGAGTCTTTGGAGAGGACGGGCCCCACCACTTTGTAAGACTATTAGATGCACTCTTGACTCCAGCGATCAAGTTGAGAGCGCGATGAATATCGCTCACACCCTTTGGCTGCTTGTGGCCTGGTGCAGACAATGAAGTGGGCTCTGATTTGACATGCAGAGAAGAAGAGCCTCCAGTGTTGTCGGGGTTTGGAGCCATTAAGGGTTGAGGAATTGACGAATGGTGCTGAGGGGATGTTGGTGGGGAAGGTGAACAGCTTTGTGATTTTGGTCGAGGTAAGTTTTGTGCTCACTTGACAGCCAATGAGAAAGCTTGGCTGATATGGGACTTTTTGCGCGATGCAGTGTCTTCTTTCCTGGGCCATGATCACTTCTCCATGCTTGCAGAGATGTTTGTGAGGAGAGACTTGTCCGATGACATGTACGGTGAGGTAGAATTAAGAGGTGGGCCACAGCTGCGGAGGTTTTGAGAAGGTGTGGATGAACAAAGTGGTGTATGAAGACCACCGGCGGTTGACGAGCTGGCGAGCGCATTGTTGGTGTCACCAGCCCTCTGTGATCCTGACGAGAGCACACGGCTAAATGCTCTCTTTAAGAGCTTGGTCTTTGGGCCAACTGAGGATTTGGTAAATTCGGAAGCTGAGGGAGAGGATCGTCTTGTACTGGCTGGTGTGGGTGAATGTACAACAGACGGGATGGGGGACATAGAGATAGATGGTGCAGGAGTGCCCTAGAGACTGTCCAAATTGGGAACAAAGTCAACGTTGGTGGAGGGAGGAGCAAAGGCTGAGAACAAAGAGGCTCAACTGGTGCGGAGAGCTCATGCTTGCCTGGTTGTCCCCTTGTGATATGATTGACAAAGTCTCTGGCTCGTGGTTCAGCCCAGCCGGTAGTGCGAGGGCAGATTGGAGATGTTTGGTGTCCTCCATGACCTCGACACTACTCCCCGATATAGAACCTGAGTCGTCCTTACAGTGCGTGAGGTAGTCTTCGAGTGACGACCCGAATGTGAACTGATACCTTTGGGCCTTGGCATCAAAGCTCTGAACTCGAGGTAAGCAAGTCAAACATCACAAAGGGGTTGGTATAGCAAACTCACCCTGTCTCAGTGGCATTCTATGACTTTCAACAGTGTCCGAAGGTGCTCCTCGTCGAGTCGGTCCTTCTTCATGAGCGGATACATTTTGGGTAGGAAGTAGTGACCCAGTGCGTTGTTCACCAGCATTCTGCAGTTGTGCCAATCGGGCTGCTCTATCATTTTCAGCTTCTTCTGCACGAACTGAAGGCCGGGGTAATGGATGATCCACCAATCAATCACCTCTACAACCTCGTCACCAGCAGCCCAGCTGAGAGGATTGCCATAAAAGAATTCCGAGTGCTCAAAGTCCAGAACAACCGCGACCCAGTGGTTCTTATTGATATTCAACACCGTGCTGACCTTTTGATCTCTCCCAGACCTTCGTTTACAGCCCTAGACTCTCATCTGCACCACTCCATGCATCTCGAATAGTACGCAGCACGGTGACCTTGGACCAGTAGAGGAACTCCCACAACGGGAAATAGCGAGGAGTCTTGGATGTGATGTGGGCATAGACGACGGATGTGTGACCAGCATGAATCATGGCATTGAGAGCAGATTGGAGGGTATCTATGGTCTTCGTTGGTGGGATTGGGATCCTCTGGATATCCCTAGGTTGGTCGTAGTTGACAGGCTCTCTGCTGAAGAAGTCGGTGGCAGAAAGGGTGGCACAATTTGCTTTTGTGATGATAGGGAGTGTGAATTTGATGAAGTCAAGAAATGAGGCATCGGGGATGGGATGGGTAAGAGAGTCTCCTTAACATGGTCACGCCACTCGAGGATAGCAGGATCTGTCATTGAAGGCATGGTGAGCTTGTAGCGGCAGTGACAAGGGGGGAACGTCGGATGTCTCAGAATAATTTGCAATATTTGACAGCAGTTAGTGGCTCCGGCCACTCTCACTACAAAACTTCAGACTCCGCTTGTAGTATTTACTTGTGTCATGTATTTCTGAGCTTTTTCATCAAACTGGTTCATACTCCAAGTCAGAAAGCAGTGCCTCAATGTCTCAGACCCAGTCACAATCTACTTATAGGTCAACTACTGAAGAAATGGGTGGCAAAATTCTAGTGTGGTCATAGGTCACAACCGGCCTCTGGTGTGGCAGAATTCCACGAAATTGGTCACAGTCACAGGGGGGTGGCAAATAGTTTTGAATCATACAGTACATCTGTTTCATAAAATGAATAAGTGACATGCAATGGTCCTCCCACCATCCATGGTTAAGGTTGCTTTTGTCCCATTCCTCGACCATACATGGAGCTTCCCACTCTCCCTCATCCACCTTTCTGATCTTGATGCTCATGCATATTGGCAACACTTGGGCCAGAAAGAAAGCACAAGTACAGTTCATGGCGCTCCTTCCGTAGCCACCGGGAAACTGCATAGAACCGAGGTGAAGGAGCTGCAGATGTTGGCAACGACATTGACTGCTCTAATCGGAGGGCAGTATCAGGATGTCCATGGGCTGCGGGCTCTTGATCAATAAGTAGAGTGCCAGCTCTTCCAGGTCTCGAAGCTCGCCAACACAATGCTTGACTGCAGCGAGTCCTGGGCGTGTTCCTTTTGGACATGGTGGACAGGGATTAAGATGCAGGTGCGTGAGCCTACGGAAGAAATGTGTGAGAGACAACACGGTGCCGTCGTTGAATTCAATGGGGTAAGAGTTGTATATGTATAATCGTGTCAACTTAGGGAGAATGGACAGCTGGCAGAGATCCTCGAGCATGAGATGGTGGTGGCCATCTATCACGTCTGCCTCAAGCTGTTTGACGTTAGCGTCTGCATTGAGAGTGAGGGACTTGAGTGTCACACACTGCGAGGTAATAGTCACGATGAGGTCCCTCATGTCAAGGACATCGTTGTCTACACCGCGGATATGACAGAATTGTAAATGGTGGATGGAGGAGGAAAATACTGTCTGTGATTCGAGAAACCTGCCGAGGGGTTTACATGTGGAGACGATGGAGACCTTGGCCAAGGCTTGCATGATAAATGGGCACAGCAAGCTCTTGGGCCATCATCTTGTATGTTCAAGACACCAAATTGAGGAAGCACATAAGTGCTGTGTAGCTCCTCGAGTCTTCGGCACTGCACACTGAGCTCATGAAGAATATTTCCGTTCAGAGCGCTGGCAGGCAGACTGAGAACTTTTAGATTGGGGATGTTTGGGATGATGTTGAGGATGGTATTAATGAATGTAGAATGGAGGGTGTCGCCTGCGGGTATGGCTAAAGTGAGAGTAGTGAGGGACTTGAAATTGGCAACGGCGTGTGGAAGAACATCTCCCATCCTGTACGAATCTATCCCCGGTGGAACACTGAGCCTCAGCATCTGGATATTCTCGCCGAGGATACCCATGCGGCATACGACACTGTCGATGCTTTCATGAAAGGAAGTCAGGTTCTAAAAAAAGGGGTAGGCTAGACTCGAGCTCTGCACGGTCTTACTTGACAGTGGATCAATTGCACCCCAGGCTGCCCTTTTAGCCTCATGCAGGTGTCGGATATAGTGTGTGAGAGCTATGAGTGATTGCCACTCTGAAAGAGGCTTGAAAGAATTTGAGTGATGACAATATTAGTTGTATCCTGAAAAGAAAAAACTCACGATCACTGCAGTACTTTCAGCCTGTTCATCTTGAGATGAACCATAGCCATGATATAGCACAAATTGGTGTGTGATAGTCGACACTTCTTTTACCACCATTGCTCATGTCACATCTCGCCATAAAATATCCCGGGCGAGGTCTTACAGTGGACCCTTGTATGTCGAGAGGTGGGTTTGATCATTGATATCCAGAAGCGAAAGGATTTTTGTGTTGCCAGGTTAGTAGCTGCACAACAGCTTTGATAAGGGATGTATCCTGTTGCTCGTCATAGTTAATGTTGAAGCTGAGATCATGACATCCTAACATCGAGAACTAGCATCCCCCAATCGGCGAGATCCTCCATCATAATGCATATATGTAAACAAGTGACTATTTGGGATAGGAACCGTGATCATGGCCAAATATACACTAAAGGTCCTACCTTTAGACTATAAAATTATAAGATATTAGTACCTTGCAGGATAAAGCATTGTATTATCACATTTGAAGAGAGAGTATGCATGTTAGTCAGAAGGCCACCAAATCGTAAACAAGTTCAACCTCATTTCGGCAATTGCCGATGTCACATTGATTCTGCAACGGTTCAGTGTTCTCTCATCCTTTACCGCCACCATGTCTGCCAACGAGAGTTCCTCCAGTACTGGTGAGTTCCAATTGTCCTTTGCATTGTTGTTCCTAACATCATTATATGTATAGTTATGTAGAATGAGTTGATTGGCCTTTCACCGGTGATTGCCCTAGTTTATGGTGAAATGGCTATATTGGTCATCAACGGCGACTCTTATACCTTTATCCCCGAGTGGGGTGCGTATCCTGGTATTTATAACAATCATTTCCACTAACAACACTGCTCAGATCACTTCACAACCATCAAACACCGGCTTCTTGTGATTATTCATGTCGCACGTCATGTCCTTTCCACGGTGTCTAGTTTTTCCATCCTCCCATCAGTCCGTATGTAGCAAAATCTCACATGCAGGTCCTAGTTCGCTACTGAGTTTCTTCATAGAAAACAGCACCGTTGAAGGATTCTGGCCGGAATTTATATTCCAAGGCTCCTGGCATATTGATGCTGTGGATAATGTCTATAGACTGAACATTCATATTCCAATCAACTCTTCGCCTGCATGGATTCAGGGGTATTCAGATGAAGGATATGAGTCTGATAATGAGGTCTAAGCCACTGTATTGGATGACATCAACTGAATTTCTTCTTGTTTGTCTCGCTTTGTTCTATGAATGTATAATAGCTACCCTTGTTTAATGTATTCATCAATTCTTGTGCTATCTCTTGGTGTCCAGTGAACTTTGTTAAAGCTTAATCAGACTCCCTGCAAAGGGGTACTCATTTTACGATGCCTGAGGAACGAAGGTACATCGTTTATACTACCTCTTTCTTTTGCTTCTTTTCTTTGTTAGGTTTGGCGGCAACGCGGGCAACGCAAGGTTCGTGCAGACCCCTAACCCTATATTTCAGTCCCATAGACCAGTCCACGGACCTCTTGAGCTTGGACTTCTCTGGCTTAGAACATCTGGTAAATGAAATGACTAAGTGTTTCAGTATTCTTCCGGAACAAATTCAAACTCCGCACACATGAGTAAGGAGTTTTGAGGAGTAATGAGAGTGCTTGTAATGTAGGAAGACTATGGGATACTCACAAGGTAGGGACTATACAGTTGTCAGATAGATGTTCATATTCTACAAATTATGATGATTTTATCTTGGCAGATTGATTTGATTTACTGTATGCACAGCTTAATGTTGGGAAAGGGGTCTAGTTTAGCATATTTGATGATTTATGGGACTAGTGCCATCAATGTTATGGGCACCATATATGACTATGATAGACTTGATTATTCTACAAATTATAGTGATTTTATCGAGACCATGCGATGTCTGTAGCTTGTGTGGCGATAATTTCGTGGTTTGTGGCCCAAGTGGCACTTTTAGGCACAACAAGAGATCAAATAGGAATGGAAGCGCCACTGGGCTTAACTATCACATGGATTGTTGCTGTGCAACATGCAAAATCCGCTTCTAAGAAGCACAATTGCCAATAGAAGCAGAATTAGCATCGGAAGCA